>NC_091771.1:73727743-73967489 GCF_029378745.1 Bos indicus
TGTTTTCCTCTATTTCTTTGCATTGATTGCTGAGGAAGTCTTTCTTATCTCTTCTTGCTATTCTTTGAAACTCTGCATTCAGATGCTCATATCTTTCCTTTTCTCCTTTGTTTTTAACTTATCTTCTTTTCACAGCTATTTGTAAGACCTCCTTAGACAGCCATTTTGCTTTTTTCCATTTCTTTTCCATGGGGATGGTCTTGATCCCTGTCTTCTGTACAATGTCATGAACCTCTGTCCATATTTCATCAGGCACTCCATCTATCAGATCTAGTCCCTTAAACCTATTTCTCACATCCACTGTATAATCATAAGGGATTTGATTTAGGTCATACCTGAATGGTCTAGTGGTTTTCCCTACTTTCTTCAATTTCAGTCTGAATTTGGCAATAAGGAGTTCATGATCTGAGCCATAGTCAGCTCCTGGTCTTGTTTTTGTTGACTGTATAGAGCTTCTCCATCTTTGGCTGCAAAGAATATAATGGATCTGATTTTGGTGTTGACTATCTGGTGATGTCCATGTGTAGAGTCTTCTCTTGTGTTGTTGGAAGAGGGTGTTTGCTATGATCAGTACATTTTCTTCGCAAAACTCTATTAGTCTTTGCCCTGCTTCATTCTATATTCCAAGGCCAAATTTGCCTGTTATTCCAGGTGTTTCTTGACTTCCTACTTTTGCATTCCAGTCCCCTATAATAAAAAGGATATCTTTTTTGGGTGTTAGTTCTAAAAGGTGTTGTAGGTCTTCATAGAACTGTTAGACTTCAACTTCTTCAGTGTTACTGATTAGGATTAGACTTGGATTACTGTGATATTGAATGGTTTGCCTTGGAAACGAACAGAGATCATTATGTCAGAAATCTTTGAATTATCTACTAAACCCCTCAGGCATCAACCTAAGATACACAGCAGTACCTTTCTGCAGATGACGCCCTCACTCTCTGTCTCTACTTTAGCAAATTTGGGGAGAAAGTGGTTAGCACCCTGGACTCTGCATGATAAACAAGTCCTTTGATCTCCCTAAGTCTCACATTCCTCTTCTACAGAATGTGCTAAAAAACGAAAGTCACTAGATTCAAAAGTGAGAACACCCTCTATCAATAGAAAAATGACTGAAATTGATTATAACTTGCTACTGGTGGCTGATGCCTATTTTCCCATCAAACCAACAGTGGGACCACATTCACACTGTGGCTAATAATATGCAAAGCACATGACCATAAAGAGAAGAAAGAAGGTGTCTTCATCGTAACCCTCCCTGACAGGCACACAGACACACAGGTTCCCTGCTCACTCAAAGCTTAACTGGGGTACATCCAATGAAAGGCAGCAATTGGTCTGTCATGAAAATTCATCATTATTTCACCTTCTTTCTTTGTTGAGTTCAGAAGTTATTACCATCCATTGCTTTGGTTTTCATGAACAACAGTGAGCCATTTTAAGACAGGTTCCCAGCCCTACACACACACACACACACACACACACACACAGAGTTGCTGGTCTCTATTTCACTGTTGAAATCCTTGCAAACTATTCCACTTAGCTTTTATGCTTTGATTCTATGTTGTTTCATTTTGTTTCTCAAAATAGTAACACATCATAACACAGCAATCTTAACCATTATCTAGAAAAGGCACCTAAATCCACTTATTCACTTAGCATAGTTAGGGCACAAGAACAGGCTCTCTCTGAATCTGGTAGCAGTACTATAAGCATGTTATTGACTCTGACGATTATTTATGGACCAGCCCCAAATGGGAAAAATATTTCACAGGATTTGAAATAAAATCCAAGTCAGGTTAATTTCCCAGCCACTATTTTCTGGTTAGGTTAAAGGGAAAAGCCTGACTTGAGTATAGACTACAATTCCCCCCACTGACAGAAAAGTGTTCTTATTCACGTTATTTTCCTTTAAGTTAAGTTTCCCCAATTCTCACTGAATAGCAGACACACAAACTAGAGGCAAACTAGGAAATGGTGATGCTGGTTTGGTGCCATCCATCCAGAAGCACATCTAGGGCCCTTCAGCGATGGTGGAGACTTACAGTAGAAGCACCACAGAGCAAACTGCTGAAATGGTAAATGTGGGTCTGGACATAAGGCCCTAGCAGAAGAGGGCTAGACTCTAGAGTCGAGCAGCAGGAGCCCTGCTTTCCTTCACAGCTTTTTTTCCATGTGGAATCACCCCTCCTCTCACGGCCTGTCAATATTCTGCCCATTTTCCCAGGCTCATCCCAAGCACCCTCCCATGGAACCATCCTGGACTCATCCCTTCCTGCTGGGTTCCTAAGGCTCTGTTTACATCTCTCATCTCTCATGAAGGACAATCTTATTCTGCTCCATCATTTGTACACGTGCACACAGCTTCTCTCAGCTCCTGGGGGGCAAGATCTGTGCACCAAGCTCTGTGCTGGACCCTGACGCTGATTATTTCTAATCCTCACAACCTCACAGGAAGTCCTGGCCCCATTTCACAGATGAGGAAACTTAGACGAAGTAAGGCCATATCACTGGTCTGAGGATTGTCAACTGTTAAACAGAAGAGCTGGAATCTGAACCAGATCATGTCCTTTTGAACCAGTTCATAGCCTTATGCTCTTTCACATCACGCTGCCCAGGTGGTGACTGAAGATTATATTTGAAATGAAGGCAACGCTAAAATAACTCAAGTCTCAAAGGCCTCTATACCTAGACACAGAATGATCAGTTAACTTATTATCCTATGATTGTTAAGGCAGTCTGAAAAGAAAATGTCCAAGTTGGCAGGAATGTGTAAATATTAGATGAAAGTACAAACTTACAGGCATCCAAGAGGGATTTGTAAGGTCAAGCAATCTATGTGGGAAAACATCAAACTAGAATTTATCAGCATAATACCTTAATGTAATGCCTAAAATTTTTTAAAATCCTTAAAAGCTTTTTATAAAACAAAAAATTTAAAGTTTTTAAAAGTGGTTAAAGATAACAGACAGTCAAATGTTACATACTATACTGCTTATGGTAACAGAATATGTTTACTGTTGATTTATGTGGCATCTGGTCCCATTACTTCCCAGCAAATAGGTGAGTAAAAGCTGGAAACAGTGTACAAATTTTATTTTCTTGAGCTCAAAAATCACTGCAGATGAAAAAAAGAAAAATCACTGCAGATGGTGACTGAAGCCATGAAATTAAAAGACGCTTGCTTTTTTGGAAGAAAAGCTATGACCAACTTAGACAGCATATTAAAAAACAGAGACATCACTTTGCTGACAAGGGTCCATATAGTCAAAGCTATGGTTTTTTCCAGTAGTCGTGTATGAATGTGAGAGTTGGAGCATAAAGAAGGCTGAGTGCCAAAGAATTGATACTTTTGAATTATGGTTCTAGAGAAGTCTCTTGAGAGTCCCTTGGACTGCAAGGAGATTAAACCAGTCAATCCTAAAGGATCAGATCAGATCAGATCAGTCAGCTCAGTCGTGTCCGACTCTTTGCAACCCCATGAATCGCAGCACGCCAGGCCTCCCTGTCCATCACCAACTCCTGGAGTTCACCCAGACTCATGTCCATCAAGTCAGTGATGCCATCCAGCCATCTCATCCTCTGTCGTCCCCTTCTCCTCTTGCCTCCAATCCCTCCCAGCATCAGAGTCTTTTCCAATGAGTCAGCTCTTCACATGAGGTGGCCAAAGTACTGGAGTTTCAGCTTTAGCATTGGAAAGACTGATGCTAAAGTTGAAGCTCCAATAATTTGGCCACTTGTACGAACTGCCAACTCATTGGAAAAGACCTTGACACTGGAAAAGACTGAGGGCAGGAGGAGAAGAGGACGACAGAGAATGAGATGGTTGGATGGCCTCACCGACTTGGTGGACATGAGTTTGAGCAACTTCTAGGAGATGGTGAAGGACAGGGAAGCCTGGAGTGCTGTACTCCACAGGGTCAAAAACAGCTGGACAGGACTTAGTGACTGAACAACAATGTCTACAGATGAACTAACCTGAGGTCTAGTATCTGCTTTGGAATACCAGGGGATGGCACGGGGTGTTGGGTGGAGGGGTGGCATAGGGCAAGGGTAAAGACCCAGTAAGACTGGCCACCAGCTGACCCTGGCTGAACCTGGAGGTAGGAACATGAGGGTTCATTACACAGTGCTCTCTATTCTTACAAATTTTTGTTAATTGTCCATTAAAAAAAGAATCTACAAGTGAATGAAACCACTAAATGAAACAAAGGCATTCTGTGTCCATCATTATCACACCAGAATTAAAACAACAACGCATATGACTGCATACTTAAGCAGAAGTCCAGCTTAAAGCAACAAATAAAAGACCTTTCAAAATCAAATAAAAAGAACTTTCAACAAATCTTAGAGCTTAAATCAATATTATCATTATTTGAAATTTGAGTACATGCAACTCAAGAGTCATTACTTACCTCTTCCAAAGCACAAGCCCTTATTACTTTTTCATATCGGTCTTTTTCATATTTCTTCCCAAATAAAATGTTACTCCTCACAGTTCCTGGAAACACCCAGGGCTGCTGAGAAACATATGCGATTCTCCCATGCACGCTGACCTTCCCCTGTCTGGGGGGCAGCTCCCCCAGCACAGCACATAATAGTGAGGACTGAAACAGAAGGCAACACACACGTATGAACAGGCAGCACTCAGGATGGAACATGCCCCACAGCACAGGGGACCCCACCCTGGTGCTTGATCAGTGATATCAGAACAGGATAAAGTATAGCTCTGGAAGTTGCAGGGAAAAGTGGAAAACAGCACTATTGGTCAATGTAGACTAAAGATTGGTAAGGAATGTTAATACTGTAACAATCCACTCTGCCAGAGTTTCCCCCAAATGAAGTGCTCTACTCAGCAAAGACTAAGAATGTTTAACATCTTTCACTAGCAGAGCAGACCAGCATGATGTGTACTTTCTGTATCTGATGTTTAATGCAGTTGTTCTTGCATCTGGGTATCTTTTACTTGACAAATACTTTTTCTTAAAAAGCAGTGTGGGGAGGAGAGGAGCAAGGAACCATGGCTGCTATGGTAGCTCTTTGCAGTGGGCTAGGGAAGAGAAAGTTGACACGTTTTACAACAGCTGTTGTCTGCCTCATAAATCCTGGGATTCACGCAGTGCTGTGGAGAAGTTGTTCACAATATAAACAGGTAACCAGCAACAGGGACCTGCCTATCCCAATGGAAAATCCTTATAAGGAGCCTCTGAAAAAATGTATCTTGTATGAAAAATGTGTAGATCATAAGAATCTACAGCTTTTATCCCAGTTTATTTCTCCATTTACTGGATGCATTTATGGAAGGCATATAACAGGTCTTTGTGGGAACAAACAAAAAGAAATCACAAAAGCAATTAAGAGAGCTCAAATTTTGGGGTTTATGCCAATTACATACAAGGATCCTGCCTATCTCAAAGACCCTAAAGTTTGTAACATCAAATATAGGGAGTAAATTATATAAAGTTATCATCAATAAATGTAATTTGCAACAAGAAAAAAGTTATGTGGGGATTTCCCTGGTGGTCCAGTGATTAAGAATCCGCCTTCCAGGATGGGCGGAAGGCACAGTTTGGGAGTTCAGGATGGACAGGTACACACTGCTATATTTGAAATGGATCACCAGCAGGGACCTACTCTATCGCTCATGGAACTCTATTCAATGTTACATGGCAGTCTGGATGGGAGGGGAGTTTGGGGAAGAATGGATACATGTATATGCATGGCTGACATACACCCTTCACTGTTCACCTGAAACTATCAGAACATTGTTAACTGGCTACAACCCAGTATAAAATAAAAAGTTAAAAAAATAATAACTACATTCAGAATATAAACACTGAAAAAAAAAGAAGAAGAAGAATCCACCTTCCAATGACAGAGGCTCTGGTCAGATCCCTGGTCCCCTGGTCAGGGAACTAAGATCCCACATGCCCCAGGGAAACTCAGCCCACATGCCACAATTAGAGACCCCATGCACTGCAACCAAGACCCAATGCAACCAAGTAAATTTTAAAATATATTTTTTAAAAAAAACTTAAAGCTTTGTGTGAAGAATATATCCAAAGATTATTATTTAAAAGAACTCTGAGCTAGTTGTATTTGAACAATAGAAGTCCACCATGCCCAGGGAGCTCAAATCTTGTGCTCTGCAACAACCTAGGGTGGTAGGACAGGGTGAGAGGTGGGAAAGAGATTCAAGAGAGAGGAAACATCTGTATACCTATGGCTGTTGATTCATGTTGATGTATGGCAGAAACCAACACAATATTGTAAAGCGATTATTCTCCAATTAAAAACAATAAACATTTTAAAAGCCCCTCATGGAGGAAATCATCACCCTCTCCTGTACACATCCCACATTTAGGTTCCTGTATTTTGTCATACAAAACACAGAACACTAAGTGTAACTACACATGCCCTTCAAATCTCCTGTAACACACAGAAATGACATATTCATGTCCACACCATCAGAGTACTCACCACACTGGGCTGAAATAACCTGCCTGTGTATCTGTCTTGCCCTGAAACTTGGTTGCCTCTGAAAGGCAGAGTTGGGATCTTGCTCAAGTCTGTACCTTTATCTCCAGCAAGTGGCTGCACCTTCAGTACATGTGCACTGATGGGACCAAGTCAAGTCACATGAGGAAATGCTCAGAGCTTCCCAGAAGAGCTTTTACCACCTCCAGAATTCCTGGAGGGGTCACCGTGACAAAAAGAAGCCCCCATTGTCTCTATCCAACCTGAACAGCTGTCACATAAATAATCTCCTTCACTGAGACGTCCAAATTCCTGACACCAGTTCCCAACTGTGCAACATGAAGCACCAATAAGGAAAATACAGTGTGCATTTATCCAGGTTTATGTGGCCATGAAACCTTCTCACAAAACTAATATTGCATGGAACACACCTAGAGAAACACCATTCTAGATACAGCCAATTCAAACTGTGTCACACTCAGCTCCAGGGTCCACTCTTGAGAATTTAACAGGGGCTGTGGTGTTGCATCAAGGGCATCACAACTTACCTTTCCTGCTCCCACAGGTCCAACCACAGCTAACAGTTCACCGGGTCTGACAGTAAAGGAAAGGCCTCGTAGAGTTGGGGTTTCTGATTCCTGCAAATTAAAGTTTATAAAAATGTACCCATTTCAATAAAGTAACACATACCTTACTTTAGAAAACAGAGAAAATAATGTAATAGTTATTGATATGCTAACATTAACCAACATTTTTCTCCTTCCTGTTTCAATATACTATGCCCAAGAGGCCTTTTCATCCAATCCTATCTCTTTAGGGTGTTGAAGAAGTTTTAGCTGCCTTTAGGAAGGCTCCTTCTTTTACCAGATTTCCAGACACAGCTCTAGACACCCACAGATTTTAAATAGCAGAGATGACAAAGCACCTGCCTGAAATGCAAACTGAAGGATGCACACTAGTTTATTAAAATAATGTACTTAATACAATATTCAATGTGGGAGGTTTTCAATCATGTGGCTCAGATTGTAAAGAATCTGCCTGCAATGTAGGAGATCTGGATTCGATCCCTGGGTCGGAAAGATCCCCTGGAGAAGAGAATGGAAACCTATTCCAGTATTCTTGCTTGGAGAATATCAGGGACAGAGGAGCCTGGTGGGCTATAGTCGGTGGGGTCGCAAAAAGTTGGACATAACTGAAAGGCTAACACTTTCACTTCCTTTTCAAGTTTTCATCATGACCCTTGGTTTTAACTGTCTATCTCATTAATCCACAAGGTGGCAGCATAAGTACCTGGTATGCCTAGCCCTTCAATAAATAATTTGAAATCTCCACAATCCATTTTCATTAGATATAGAATGAATCTCAGCAATGCTCAGCAAGCAAAGGGGCACTTTATATGAAGAAGTCACTCTCTTGGTAAATTAATTCTTATAAGTAACAGTCAAAGCTCTCATTTAATGACAGCTCTAATGTAGCACCACCAACAACAAAAATTGGGGAATAAAGAAATTAATTATGACATTATGGGATAAAGTGATAAAGCCTCAGTTTCCTACGTCTTACATGCATTACCTGCCCTGGCTAAATAGGAGCAATAAAGTACTTGTACTATAAGAAAAACATAAAACATGAAGGTATACTCGTTCCAATGTGAGGGAGAAGAACAAAGTACTCATCAAGCCAATCACAGGTTGTATTCCTGGTAGACTTAAGGGTGTGTGTGTGTGTGTCTACATATTCAAAGTGTTAATAAAATTGCCTGTAACTGCTGTGTCAAGAAAAAAAAAAATAGTGGTTACACCTGATCAAGTAAAATGCCCTAAAGACTAAAAGCACAGAGTATGGATTAAAAATCTGGATAATCTTCAAACTGAAAATATTTTCTGGAAAGAACTGAACTTATTATACAACATTCACATACTAAAATAATGACAATGATTTTTCATCACTAAAAAAAATAGCTTCAGATTTCGGGAATGACAAATTATCAACAAGAAGCTAGATTTTAATACAGGAGAAATATTTTTTAAGCTTTTTAAGCTTCTCCACTCCTTTCTTCCTGCCTGACGCTTGGGATTCCTATCTTACTACTTTTCACTCAGTTATGACTACAAAATAGTGAACCACCTACAAACATCAGCTTCCTATGGCAGCCCATCAGTCTGTCATTTCAAGCGAAATGCCAGGCTGGATGAAGCACAAACTGGAATCAAGACTGCCGGGAAAAATATCAATAACCTCAGATATGCAGATGACACCACCCTTATGGCAGAAAGTGAAGAAGAACTAAAGAGCCTCTTGATGAAAGTGAAAGAGGAGAGTGGAAAAAGCTGGCTTAAAACTCAACATTCAGAAAACTAAGATCATGGCATCCAGTCCTATCACTTCATGGGAAATAGATGGGGAAACAATGGAAACAGTGACAGACTTTATTTTTGGAGCTCCAAAATCACTGCAGATGGTGACTGCAGCCGTGAAATTAAAAGATGCTTGCTCCTTCGAAGAAAAGCTATGACCAACCTACACAGCATATTAAAAATCAGAGACATTACTTTACCAACAAAGGTCCATCTAGTCAAAGCTATGATTTTTCCAGGAGTCATGTATGGATGTGAGAGATGGACTACAAAGAAAGCTGAGCGCCAAAGAATTGATGCTTTTGAACTGTGGTGTTGGAGAAGACTCTTGAGAGTCCCTTGGACAGCACGGAGATCCAACCAGTCCATCCTAAAGGAAATCAGCCCTGAATATTCACTGGAAGGAGTGATGCTGAAGCTGAAACTCCAATAGTTTGGCCACCTGATGCTAAGAAATGAATCATTTGAAAAGACCCTGATGCTGGGAAAGATTGAAGGTGGGAGGAGAAGGGGGATAACAGAGGATGAGATGGTTGGATGGCATCACTGACTCGATAGACATGAGGTTGAGTAAGCTCTGGAAGTTGGTGATGGACAGGGAAGCCTGGTGTGCTGCAGTCCATGGGGTCGCAAAGAGTTGGACACAACTGAGCGACTCAACTGAATTGAACCATCTGTCAGGGCCAGACAGGGTTCCCTCCCTGTTCAGGCTTCAGGATCCGGCACTGCTCCGCGGTGACCAGAAGGGGGCAGCACTCAACAGTCCATGGCTGCTGGGTACACTCCCCCACTGGTTATCCAGGTTGGGGGACACTGACTCAAGGATTATCATCTGAGCCTGGACTCTGTGCAGACGCAATTCAAAATCCCGGTCCCATGAGATCCGCAGGCTCCCACAGGACCATTTTTCTTATTTTGGCTGCTCTGGGTCTTTGTTGCAGTGTGTGGGCTTAATTACTCCATAGCACGTGAGATCTTAGTTCTTCACCAGGGGTGGAACCCACGTCCCCTGCACTGGAAGGTGGATTCTTAACCACTGGGCCACCAGAGAAGTCCTGGGACCGTTTATTTTAAAGCATAAAGACTGAGATCAAGTTCCATCATTCCATGAATGAGACCTGGGTCCCTGAGACCTGCCCCCACCTGCCCAACTGGCTGTCTAGGGGAACAGGTTACAGAGCTTACATCTGTCTCCCGCCTCCCAGCCCAGCAGGGGCTTCATTCAGACTCAGCTTCTCTCCAAAACCCCAATGTCTTCCCCTTCTCCTCTGAGGGCTCTCTCACCCATGACCTAACCTGACAGCCCTAATTATTAATGACCCCAGCAAGGGGCACAGTCCTTCCATAGGCAAGGCCAGGGCAACAGAACAGGGTGTTCTGGACTACAGTGCAATTTACACAGAAGTCTGTGACCATGTTATTAAGCTCTTAAAAGAAAAAGATAGTTCATTTTAAAATGCTGCATAGTTTGACACAAAAGCAAGTCAGTGGATACCTGCACACACTGTGGGGGGAGGGTGCAGGGGACAGAAGGACAGACAGCGTTGGGCGCCCCAGGTCCACTTGAACTTCTGCATGGAGGACGCGATGTCCAGGCTCTCCCACCCGCTGCCCTGGGCTGCAGGCTGCCTGGCCACACCCTGTGTGATGACCGGCTCAGGGCACCCCCCTGGCCCTGACGTGACTACAGCCCGGCTTTACTGAGCATCACCACGAGAGCCCCAGTACCGCCACTCCTCAGAGGCACCTCTTCAGCACCAGAAATCTGGGAAACCACAACAGCTGTGTTTCCTGTTTTGATGCTAAGGTTGCTAATACTAACTTCTTTGGGAAAAAATGAAAGGTAAAAGCTACTGTTCAGATAACTCAACATTAGTAACTGCCAGGTGCTGAATTCTGTTCTGTGCCCACTGCCAAGCATCGCCAACCAATTCTAAAACCACAACTCTGCCTTCCCTTCCTCAGCTCCCACCACAGCGACCATGTCAGGTACAACTAACGCCACTGTAACTCTGACCTCCCAACCTGTGCCAAAGTCTGCCTTTGACACATCCAGTTTCTTTGGAGGAAATGTCTTCATCTTGGGTGTGCAGGGTGTCATTTTCTTTCTCTATAAATTCTACAGATCTAAAAAACAAAACTACTACACTGTGAAAACAGACCTGCTAAATTAACAAGGACTGGTGTGTAACTAACTGAAACAATATTTTATTTCAATATGTCCCATGTGGAAGGTGTTATTCTACTACCCTTAATTGTTCCCATATGAGCATCACCCTTGAAGAAGAATCAGTTAAATCACTTTGTTCAAGGGAATATTTAAAACATTCTGCATGAATCTTTGTGTCTTCTTTTACCTTAAATGACTGTTGCTGTGGTACTGGTTCTCTCTTCTTGACGTGTCAGCTGTGACTCTGTAAGCGATGGAAAACACTGTCCTGTGCAAACAACCTCATGACTCTCTTGACAGTTTAAATGTTGTCATTTTAAAGCCTGAAAGCTGCGTTATTTTTATGTGAACTCAGGATGTAGTTTAGTGACCAGAATTCAGAAGAATATGCTGAAGCAGCATCAATCAGGTGCATTGTTGGCTATCATTTCCAAAGTGGAATAGATTTGTAAATTTAGTAGCCTTAGAGCAAAATTCTGTGCTTAATAACAGTTATTCTACATAGAAACAAGAAAAAGAGTAAAGTATAGCAGCATATTGTTCATACTTGTAAAGCACCTTATATGTTTGAGAAATTAAAAAACAGTGCCTTAAAGACAGCCTGAAAGGTAAACTTAACCTAAAATTTTGGTGATTCGATATTTCACATTAAAGAAGGAAAAAGTTGGTCTGAAGATGTAACTGTTGATGTGGGCAGTAAAAAACCTGCTTTAAAATACTTAAGTGTTAGCATTTAATTGAAAACATCCCTATTTTATTCAAAACCCAAGTGACTTAAACGATTTTATGCAAAGTCAAAAGCCTTCATCTATTGAACCACCCAAAAGTTTTCTTATGGTTAATAAAAAGTATAAAGTTGATTTAATTTTATTTTCCTCTGTACTTTAAAAAATTATCCTAACACTGTTGTGCCTCAAAAAGATTTCCACCAAGCTTTCTTGAAAAGTAACTTCTATGAGGCAAGAAAGAAGTTGTTTTAGAATCATTTACTCTTTAATTAGACAATCATTTTAAGTTTTAACACAGTAAATGTGAGCAGTGTAATTTCAGAAAAAATTAAGTTGGTCAGATTACTGTGGATTTTTAATGATGATTGCCCTGGGTAAACAGATCATACTTTTTCTTTCTTTTCTCCCATCCTTTACCAGTTTCAATTCCTGTGACGTGATAACATGCATACTTTCATTTCTTTAGTTTCCTTATAAAGCACTAGTTTTTTCAGGTTTAGAGGGATCCCTCTTCCCTGACTTTGACACACAGGATTAGTTCAGGGGCTCAAACCAATTTAAAATGAGCTTTTGCTCATTAAGGCTCCAATTACTAAGGCTTTTTTGTTTTAGTTTCTTTAATCTATAGTGGTTGAATTTAGCACTTGGTTTTCAATATTTTATGGTAAGAAATGACAAATTGCTTTTGTCCATTTCTTAAGCCAAATTTCCTTACATTTAGATAATTAAAGGTTCATAAACTGAAGATTTACTATTTCTTCATTACTTGCTGGTACAGCTAGAGTTTCTTTTCGTTGCAAATCTGTACATATTCCTAGTGTTTTCAAGGGCCTTAATTGTTTAAAATCTCTGGCTTCAGAGGTTTCTGGGGAAAGGCAGGCTTACATTTTTGTGTTTCCATCAGTAGTAACAGGGAGCCTGGTGGGCTGCTGTCTCTGGGGTCACACAGAGTCGGACGTGACTGAAGCAACTTAGCAGCTAGGTACCTCACAATAGTGCGATGAGTGTTAGATTTAAGTGAGTGCTATAAGATACAAGATTCAGTTGAGAATACATAGAATTGCCCTTCTCCCAAAGTGGTAAATATTAGCTGCAATGGCATCATTGTCATTTAGGTAGACAGGAACACCTTGCCACATAGTAATGTTAACACTGTAGCTATTTCTGTGAAAATGTAGCTGATGAAGCCTCTCCTGTAATTCTGAATGCTGCTCTAACAAAACCATAATATGGAATTAGAGTGTACAAGAAAAGCCTCAAGGCCTTGCTCCTCTTCCTTTAGCAGTTTAGTACCTTGAGTTATTAATAATTTGATTTTTTTTTACTCTAGAAGGTATATAGAAACCTTTTCAGATTTTTCACCTGATTTTTTCACATAGACTGTAGTACAACTAAAATCCTTTATTTTACCTTATAGATATCTGTTGCACAGGCAGATACTGTTGTATATAGATACTTTTATTTCAGTTCATTAAAAACTACAGAACCAATCTGCATCATATATCAAACTGATTTAAAATAAATCTACAAAAAATAAATAAATGATAAAATAAATCTATGTGTTTACTGGGAAAAAAAAGAAATCTGCTAATGAGTCATAAAAAGGATGTGTTAGCATTCACATACAGTAGTCTTTAAAATGGAATTTTAGTGGTGCTTTCTATAAATGCTTCAAGAGCATTATACCGAGAAACACCAAGCAGGAGATAAATCTACTATATTAAGGTAGGAGAAACCATCAGGGAAGGCCAGGCACCGTGTGTGAGTTTCCATGGACAGAAGGTGCAGGGATGTGGTTTCATGTATCTGGGAACAAACCACTGTGTTGACGGTGGGGAAGGCAGGTGCTGAGTCAGAAGCAGGTGAACACAATGCAGGAGGCACCACAGAGTCACAGGCACGGAAGACAGGGTGAGTCTACAGTCAGGACCCGTGCTCTGTGGTCCCCACTCTGACAGCCTGGCTCCTGGGCTCTGCTCTGGAGGGTGGACCCTGTGGTGGAGGCGCCACCTCCCTGAGTCCCTCCAGCGCTGGACGTGAGGGCAGCTTCCTGCCATTGCTAATCTCTGGGTTGTCTCATGCACCACTGTTTAACCCTTTCTAATTTTTCCTCCCTCTTTTATCACCTACGTAACTAACTCCCTGCATGGAACTCCCTCTCCCATTGTGGGATTGAGTTTTCCTGACTAATCCACACTGATGCAGGAGGGTGAGCACAGAGGACCATGAAACCTGGGGTGGGGGGAGCATTTCCGTTGGTAAAGGGGCTGCACTGGGTGTGCAATACTGACAGCTTCTTGAGACCAGACCCGGTTGTTTTTTCTCTTTGCCTGCAACTAACAAATAAACCAAGTGTTGGAAACCACCAGCTTGTCATCATCTTGTCAACAACTCTGTCAACTTGTCATCAAGTGCAATCCTTTAACCGGGAATCACTGGTGCTCATTATGCCCACCTGCTGTCTCCTCCTGCCCCTGGCTGCCAACAAAGTGTACAGAATCATCCAGAAGCTCAGGATGGGGGAGCCCCCACCCTACTCCAGCCAAAATCCAGATCACAGCTTCACTCTATGTATAATAATGTGATCTGATAATCAAGGCAAATTTGTACACTAACTCCCCAAAGCCTCTTAAACAACCAGTTGTGCAATTAACCCATTCCACACTGCAGCATTTTCTGTCCATTCCTATAAATGTGAACATTACAAATGTATGTACTTTAAGTTCAAAAGGTGCTAATACTTTGAAAGCGCTCTTGAAAATGAGATAGAGAGCAAGCAATAAGTCAAAGGTATTAGGTTGATTTTATACTTAATCTCCATTAGATACAACTTTAGTCCCAATTTTGAGAATTTTTAAAACATACTTTCAGTAAATGAGCAAGTCACAGTTTACACCACGCATAAAATCTAAAAATTCTCCAGTAAATCCATGTCACAGTTGTCTGTTAGAAGTCAGAATCCTGGAATAGAGGACTTGTTACTTCATCCCAAAAAGCAGTGAAATCTTGCATGTCCACCATCCTTTCACCATCTGATGGCTGCTGAGGATGGAGCTCTGGTATCTCATCAAGTAATAGAAAATTCTACAGAAAACAAAACAAACAAACAAAAAAACAGATTGTTAAACTGTGGAAGAAAGCACAAATAAAAACAACTGCTTTCCTGGGATTTGCAATAATCTATTGTACAATCCTTTGTACAATCTAAATAATGTTTTACCAACTGTACTTAAAGTATTAGTTCACATCAGAACATACTAAATAACATATGGAATAATATTTACTGTTATTACACCTCATGGTATATATTAATAAAATCATATAATATACTGCATTTGTTGCAGTTCAGTCATCAAGTAGTGTCTAACTCTTTGCAGCCCCATGGACTGCAGCACGCCAGGCTCCCCTGTCCTTTACTATCTCCAAGAGTTTGCTCAAATTCATGCTGATTGAGTCAGTGACGCTATCTAACCATCTCATCCTCTGTTGCTGCCTCCTCCTGCCTTCAATCTTCAAAAAGCATCAGGGTCTTTTCCAGTGAGTTGGCTCTAAGCATTAGGTGGCCAAGTATTGGAGCTTCAGCATCAGTCCTTCCACTGAGTACTTGGGATTTGATTTCCTTTAGGGTTGACTGGTTTGAAATCTTTGCAGCCCAAGGGACTCTCAAGAGTCTTCTCCAGTACCACAATTCCAAAGCATCAATTATTTGGCACTCAGTCTTCTTTATGGTCTAACTCTCACATCTGTCCATTACTATTGAAAAAATTATAGCTTTGACTATACGGACTTTTGTCAGCAAAGTAATGTCTCTGGTTTTTAATAATGCTGTCTAGGTTTGTCACAGCTTTTCTTCCAAGGAGCAAGTGTCTTTTAATTTCATGGCTGCAGTCACCATCTACAGTGATTTTGGAGCCCAAGGAAATAAAATCTGTCACTGCTTCCATTGTTTTCCCATATGTTGCAATGAAGTGATGGGACCAGATGTCATGATTTTAGTTTTCTGAATGTTGAGCTTTAAGCCAACTTTTTCACTCTCCTCTTTCACTTTCATCAAGAGGTTTTTAGTTGTCTTCACTTTCTGCCATTAAAGTGGTGTCATCTGCATATCTGAAGTTATTGATATTTCTCCTGGCAATCTTGATTCCAGCTTGAGCGTCATCCAGCCTGGCATTTCACATGATATACTCTGAATATAAGTTAAATAAGCAAGGTGACAATAAACAGCCTTGGTGTGCTGTGCTGTGGTTAGTTGCTTCGGTCATGTCCGACTCTTAGGGACCCCATGGATTGTAGCCCTCCAGGCTCCTCTGTCCATGGCAATTCTCCAGGCAAGAACACTGGAGTGGGTTGTCAGGCCCTTCTCCAGGGGATCTTCCCAATACAGAGATCAAACCCTGGCTTCCTGCATTGCAGGCAGATTCTTTATTGACTGAGCCTTGAGAGAAGATGACAATATACAGCCTTAACATACTCCTTTACCAATTTGAAACCAGTCTTTGTTCCATTCCTGTTCCAGCAACAGTTCTAACTGTTGTTTCTTGACCTGAATACAGTTTTCTCAGGAGACAGGTAAGATGGTCTGGTATTCCCATCTTGTTCAGAATTTTCCACAGTTCATTGTGATCCACACAGTCAAAGACTTTAGTGTATTCAATGAAGGAGAAGTAGATGCTTTTCTGGAATTATCTTGCTTTTCCTATGATCCAATGGATGTCAGCAATTTGATCTCTGGTTCCTATGCCTTTCTAAATCCATTTCATGCATGTAGAAGTTCTTAGTTCACATAATGGTGGGAATTACAAATTTGAAAAGCAGAGGGCAGTTAGAGAGAGGATTAAGCAGTAATTAAAAGGGTGCAGGGATGAAAAGGCAGAAACAAAAGGCAGGTTCAGACACCAACAAGCAAAACATTTGTGGAGGAAAGAACTCATTTTTGAACACAGAGAATTAAGTGAATCTGAGGCCACTCTTCCTGTCCAAGCAGCATGGAGCTCTCAGCAAGTTCCTCCCCTCCCAGCCCAGAGAGGAACTCTGTACCCCAGGACTGTGCAGTCACTGCCTAGTCATCGGAGTCAGCACAGGAGATGCAATCTGCTTGCTTCTCCTGCTTTTAGACATTTTAGTCACTCTGCAGGCATCACTACACAAGAGCCCTGTGCCACTGCTATCTATATATACTACTGGCCCTACATGAGAACCGGTCTTAGGATATCTGTAACACACTCTATGTAATAAAAGAAGAGAGTACCTACAACATTCTGGGAAGTCTGCCAGCTTTGGCACTGGGAGAGTTAACTATCACCTAACTGGCACACAGTGAGACCACATAAAGGAGCTATTTTAGGTAAAATCTGCCTATAACTTTAAAAAGTTATTTGTCCCCAAACCTTGATTCTTCGGATGCTGACAACGGCCTCTGACACCTTCTCAACAGCCATGGGGAAGTAGAGGGTGCTCGAGAACCGCAGAGCCTCAAACAGCATCACCACCACAAACACTTGGCTGGCTGTGATCAGGTTGTCAAGGAGCTCATTGGTGATGAAGGTGACAAAAATCATGATTTTGCTCACAGCGAAAAATGATGCCAAATTCATGCCCCGAAGGTAGGAACTTTTCAGAATCGTGGAAATTTCCTTCTTGGAAAAGAGAGAACGGAATAGGTTTTAAAAGAAGCATCGATATCCAAGTCCACCTCCAGGGCTCCATCCCGACACCAGGACCACACACTTCATCACTGCTTCACTCTTCCAACTAAGCAGAGGCTTCCTGTCACCCTTTTAAACACTGTGGGTCAATCAGACTGGGTTTGAACATTCATTCAACAAGCATTCATAACCACAAGTCCTGGGTGGGGCTCCCCACTGATGACAGAAAGACACAGTCCATCCCCTCCAGGAGCTCATGAACTTGTGGGGGAAGAGAATAAGACACCCCAAAATTGTGAGACACCAAGACATCAGACAGAGACAGGCACCATGGCCCCTCTGGAAGCACATGTCCTGGCTATTGTAAATAGTGCTGCAGTGAGCACTGAGGTACATGTGTCTTTTTGAATTCTGGTTTTTTCAGGGCATATGCCCAGTAGTGGGGTGGCTGGGTCATATGTAGCCTTATTCCTAGTTTTCTAAGGAATCCCCATCCTGTTGTCCATAATAGCTGTGCCAATTTGCACTCCCACCACAGAGCAAAAGGGTATTGTTTGTAGATGTTTCTGATGGCCACTCCTACCAGTGTGAGGTGATACTTCATTGTAGTTTTGATTTGCATTCTCTAATAAAGAGTGATGTTGAACACTTTTTTCATGTGTTTATTGACTGTTTGACTTCAGAAGCATATATAATTTTGCCTTTAAGAAGATCGTAAATGGAACAGCAGATTAAAATGACATCTCCCCTCTTTCACTTAACCCACCTGCCACATGTGAGGTGTGGATTCATAGTATTTAAGCTCATCTTCATGTGAAAAGTGGTAAGACTTTTAATTTCAGTCTGTAAAAGCAGGGGGGAAAGTAAAAAATATGGTGTGATACATACAAAAACTTACCTTCTCAGTCTGGTAATAAGGTCTATAAATGACTTTTCCCAAGCATTCATTTTTACTGTTCTGATGCCAGTTATGACTTCGCTCATGGTCCTGATCCTGTCGTCTGTGAGAGCTGCAGTCTTACTACTGGGGGGACAGACGTGAGATGAGCCATAGTGACCACAGCCCAACTTTCCTCAGCAGCAGCAGGGGGCACAGGGAGGGACCAGGGATCCATGATACCCTACAGCTCTTCTGTGCTGACATCACAGGCAGGTCCTTCTCAAAGTGCAAATGGAGAAAAAGACTTCTAGGAAGTCAACCATTCAGTCCAATTCAAGGAGTAACTTGGAGAACTCACAGTACTGGCTGAGGAAGACCTGAAGTAAGTCAGGTACGAACTCTCCACCTAAGGTCGCAGTTGGGCAGGGAAAGCAAAAAGACACTGAATCTAAGGGGAAGACAGTGTCTGTGTGGTGATAAAATAGGAATGAAGTGCCGGTGAGCAGAAAAGATCGGGCTGTTAATTCCACTGGGAAAGGAGAGCAAGAGCTTCCGAGACCTGGCAGCACTGCAACAGGGCCTCGAAGGGTAAGAAACATCTCTCCACAGCAAGATAGGAAAGGAAATTTAAAATAGACAAAAATATCACATGTAAAGTCACCAAAAAAAAAAAAAAGAAGAAAAAAAACCTTCAAACAGCACAATACCTCCATCACCTGACAACCTGGACAATGACCCACCTTCAACCCGCTGGGACCTGCTTCAGGTCTATCTCATCACCATTAGGCCCTTCATCACCAGCCACTGTTCTATCACATATGCTGCTGGGACTGCGTGGCTGTATAAAGACAAAGTTAACTAAGATTGACCTTGTCCTTGAGGCACATATAAGTTAATGGAAACACTGAATTAAAACCAAGACATGAACATAGATACCTGAAAATTGCATAACAAAAATACATGCAGCTAAACTTGAGCATATAGGATTGTTACTATTTAATAATAATTAAATAACTTCAATATAGGTAACTTCTGCTCAAGGACACTCTACTTATACAGGTATGGTGCTGGAAGGAGCCAGTGAGCACCGTCACCTTTCCCTCTTCACAATAAGCCTTCAGCTTAGGGCTGGAGCCTCCACTGACGAAGCCTGAAGGCCCTACAATCCACATAAAGAAGAGACTAGAAAAGGCATTGGTTTTGTTTTTGAAGAGAAGTATGGAGCAAATGGTGAATGTTACCAAGCACATATCACCTAGTTTTTAAACCAGTGTTTCTCTTACCTGAGTGATGAGGACGAATTTCCAACACAGCTTTGCAAAAGCAGAAGAATAATGAGAACCGCCATCCCAGCAAGACAAGATATTCCTCTTTCCATCCAGAGCAGGGCAGTCACTGCGATAGCCTGCAGTGGCCCCACCCACAGATAGTGCAAGAACATTGTAACCTTAAAAGAGAAACACAAAGCCTTCTTAGAACTGTATAAAATCAAAACCAGTAAGGACAAAGTGTAGAACAATCTGTTCTAAAGAAACAGGCAGGAATCTAAACAGAAATGATATCAGTGAGTTTTATACCTCATGATGAAGCAGAAACCCAAGTGTCCACCCCAGATGATGCTGTTCTGGGGCAGCACAGGGCCAGCCTCAGGGACGTGCCAGGGAGAACCCGACCAGTAGCACTGAAGGAAGATGTTGATTTTGTCCACAACACAGATGAGCTCAGGGCTTCCCCAAACTCTCTCTGTCCCAAAATTCAGCCCCCATCTCCATAGAAGAGCCTATATCATGGTACCTACCACACTCTCCAATATCTACTTGTGCATTTACCTTCCAGACAGGCTGTGGCCTTTCCAGTGCAGAAATTAAGGCTTATTCACCTTCAAATTAAGTAGAGGCCTTACATCATGTTTAATGAATAAATAATTGAAGGAGAAGTGAAAGTGTTAGTCTCTTAGTCATGCCCAATTTGCAACTCCATGGATTGTAGCCCACCAAGCTTCTCTGTCCATGGGATTTTCCCAGGCAAGAATGCTAGAGTGGATTGCCATTTCCTTCACCAGGGAATCTCCTGACCCAGAGATAGAAACCAGGCCTCCTGCATTGCAGGCAGACTCTTTACCACCTGAGCCACAAGGGAAGCCCCCAGACTTAAAGGTCAGGATCATCCAGGAAAGAGAAGTGGTCTATACAGATCTGACCAACAGCTACAACACTCTGGGTAACATGATTTATTCATAAAGTAAGTGTGAAATGGGTACGATGGGACAGCAGAGAGGAGGCTGTGTCTGACTGGGGACCACACACTTGGCATATTCCTCAAAGGCTCCCTATGCAGCAGGCACTGTGTAGGGCACAGAAAGAACAATCCCTTCCCACCAGGCCTACATCATCCAGAGGAGGAGGAAGACAATCCCACAACACCAACACCACGTACCAAGAAGGACCACTCCAGGAGGACCCCTAGGAACACTAACCAAGCTGGGCAAGAACACTGTTGCCTGTCTATTACTAAGGTATGTTACAGACAATGTCAGAAAAATAAAACCCTCATCTACAGGACAACACATATTATCACATCTAAGCTGCACACAGAAAATGAGCATTGGATAAAGAGAACCCTTGTTTTATGTCTTCAACCGAACCCTGGCTGACACCAAACCCTGGCACCTGGCATCCCAATAAGCTAAATCCAGTGAGAACGATAGGGAATGGAAGAGGATCCCTCAGGCAGCTTACCTGATCAAACCTGTTCACATCGTTGGACAGCAGGTTGACTATTTGGCCTGTGGTGGTCTTCCCCATGGCTGAGCTACTCAGACGAAGTGACTGAAATGAGAGAAAGATATAGAGAATCGGATTTCTGCAGTGATACCATGTCAGTCTGAGAACATAGCAAAATGGACTGTATTTTCATGGGGTCTTGTGTGGTGTCAGGATGAGCAGTATGATGCCTGAAAGCAGGGCTCTAGGGACCCTTGTTCATCCTTTGATGATTCAATGTGGCGCCAGCCCTGCCCACAAGGACAGCAAAGGGAGGAGCAGGAGACAGAAGCAAAACCCTCTACCCTGTTTCTCAGTGAACCTGGACCTGCCTGAAGGATAAAGAAATATAGATATAGACTTAGGGGTCAACCAAAGCAATTTTGAGCCAAAAACTAGACAGCATATTAAAAAGCGGAGACATCACTATGCCAACAATGGTCCATATAGTCAAAGCTATGGTCTTTTCAGTGGCCTGTACAGATGTGACAGTTGGACCATAAAGAAGGCTGAGCACCGAAGAATTAATGCTTTTGAAATGTGGTGTTGGAGAAGACTCTTGAGAGTCCCTTGGATAGCTAGGAGATTCAACCACTCAATCCTAAAGAAAATCAACCCTGAATATTCACTGGAAGGACAGATACTGAAGCTGGAGCTCCAATACTTTGGCCAACTGATGCCAAGAGTTGACAAACTGGAAAAGACCCTGATGCTGGGAAAGATTGAGGGCAGGAAGAAGAGGGAACAACAGAGGATGAGATGGTTGAATGGCATCCCTGACTCAATGGACATGAGTTTGAGCAAACTCCAGGAGACACTGAAGGACAGGGAAGGGTGGTGTGCTGCAGTCCACGGGGTCACAAAGAGCTGGACAGGACTGAGTGCCTGAACAACAACAACAAGATGAGAGTGGAGAGCCTGCCTCAAGGAAAGAGATTAATACGAGGTGTGACATCATTTAAACACTTTGGTCTTAATTTCCTCATTCTAAAACTAACCAGTATAATATTCAAAACACTAATCCTGTGAGGAACCTGTGTTCTTAACGCCAGTCTGCTGACTTGACAAAAAGCACAGCCTATGCTGTATAATTCCTTCATTTGATAAAAGGCACTGAAAAATTCCCTAGAGATCTGAGAAATTGGAACAGACCACCTTGAGCTGTTTCAACAGACCACCAGCTGTAGCCATCGATCCAAACAAAATGTCATGGTTCATAAAAATGTTCCATTTAGTCCTCAAGTTAAAATTGATATAGCCACAATGGAAGAGACTATGGCAGTTCCTCAAAAGACCAAACATGAAATTAACATATAGTAAAGCAATTTCACTTCTGAGAATGTACTCAAATTAAAGCATAAACTTGAACTGATTATTTGTGCACCATGTTCATAGCAGCACTATGTACAATAGTCAAAAGGTAGAAACAACTCAAATGTCCACTAACAGATGAATGGATACATACAATGTTGTATATACATGTAAAAGAATATGATTCAATCTTTAAAAAGGACTTAAATTCTGACATTTGTTCCAAGACAGATGAATCTTAAAGACAGTGTACTTACATGGCATAAACAAAATGACAAACATTGTATGATTTCACTTATATGAGGGACCTAGAGGAGTAAAATTCATAGAAAGAAGCAGTAGAAGGATAATGACTAAGAGGAGGGGACTGGGGAGTTAGGGTTTAATGAGTGCAGAGGTTCAGTATGGGAAGGAGAAAAAATTCTGGAGGTGCAGAGTGGTGATGGCTGCACAAGAATGTGAATGTACTTAATGTCACCAAACAGTGCACTTAAAAACAGTTAAAATGGTAAATTTTATGTTGTGTATATTTTACCACAATTTTTTTAAATGAATGAACCAAAGCCAAAAGCAATTTTATCAAAGCTGCAGAAAGGTAAATAAATGACAAGTCATCTTATATATGATGTGTGTACTAGTCGCTCAGTCACGTTTGATTCTTTGTGACCCTATGGATTGTAGCCCTCCAGGCTCCTCTGTCCATGAAATTCCTCAAACAAGAATACTAGAGTGGGTTGCCATTTCCTTCTCCAGTATACATGATACCTGTTCAAAATTACAAACTATGACTTTGAGCTTAGCGGCCATTCCATTTCCAACACCCGACCTGATTTCTCCTCAGGACCAGGCATCAGGAGACAGGACCTCTGCATGAACCACAGACATTCACAGGGGCCTTTCAGAGCCGCTCGGCAGCATCAGGTTTACCCTAAGGAATTGGTCCAGCTGTGACCTGCAAGAAGTGTCTTATTTTTGCATGTCAGTAGAAATCTACATGTAAGGCTGTGCACGAGGAAATTCCCATGTTTCTGGAATTTCAGGTTATGTATACAGTTTCTGACTTTGTAAAGAAACAATTGTTTTAGGCTAATTAAGCCAGTAAATGAACACTTTGGGAGATGTTTACATTTCCATAAGCAACATACAAGGTCAGATCAGATTCCCCAAAGGAGACATTCCAAAGTGTTAGCGGGAAGAGGGAAAAAACCAGGACAGTGGCTCACTTGTGCAGCAAAGAAAGAGCTTTGTTTGACTAAACCATCATCTCAAATCTAACTTAAGGTTTTTACACTGCAGTTCTGGTGAAATTTCCTGCATACTTATGGGAGCTAAGTATGATCTGGAAAGATGAACATCTAGCTAATTTGTGGGGACATCTGAGTATTTGTCTACTAAATGGCAGAAGGTGCAAGAGAATAACAAAAATGATGAAGGCTGACAATGAAGACCCTTAACTGGAATATATGTTACCCAAGGAGAAACTGGGCTCATGTGCCAAACACAGACAGTGAGATGCCAGGCCTCTGAGTCCACACAGTCCTGAGATTTAACAAGAGTCTGCTCAAGCAAAGATGGGAGAAGACATTCTACATTTTCCCCAGTAATGTATTTCCAAGAAATAGGAGCTCTAGATAAGTAACAAATAGGAAAAGAATCAATATTTTTCATTTAAATCGCCTGGTTTTAGCTTTCATTGAGGATTTTACTCATTTGTAATAAAATTAAATATATTTACTATGTGCAATTTGATGTTTTGATGTAAATAAACATTGGGAAATGGTTATAGTAGGAAAACAAATGAACGAACCCATCATCGCACATAGTTATTCTTCTGTGTGTGTGGTGAGAACACTTAAAATCTATTCTCTCAGCAAATTTCAAGAATAAAATACAGCTAAATAAAATTTTTTTCCTAGAAAAAAACGAACAGCCCAAGGCAAAGAGATATGCAGGGTCAAGTTTATATAGAGCCCTTCAGTTCTTAACACTGTGGCAATTCCCTTGTGAAAGCAGCTAAAATCCTTAATTCTTTTAAACTACTTAAGACTAGGTTAAACTATAGAATAATTCCATGGCAATTCTCAACACAAAATCACTGAACACACCAAGTCAGGTCTTATTAAAAGTGCTAAAATGCATACTAAAGAAAAAGGAAATATTGAATTAAGAAAATAACTTGAATGAATAGCAACAAATTCCCACCAAAATTACTAAAAGCTGCATAAGATTTCAAGTTTCATCCCAACATTCAGCTCTATTCTTTAATACCATTATAAAAAAATCATAGCTATAGAATATAGCGAGAGAATCTATGTTTGGCATGGATTCCATTTATATTTTTCTTTAGTTCACACAATTACATTCAATATGTCTAGATGGGTCCTTTAAACATATAATCATTCCCTTTCTCAAATACATTTTGTGCTCCTAGATTTAATTTCATAAATCCGATCAATGAAGTTTACTTTTAAATACAAAGTTGATGTAAAAGATGGTCTTAATGAACAACAAATTGCCACAAATACAGCTACAAGATTAAGGCATGAAAACACTGAAAACCAATTTGACACTTTTTATACTTATTTTTTAATTAGATTCCATTACAAGCTGCGTGGATATTACATAAAAACCTGTGGATAAAATTTACCAAAGGCAGCTCTGACCCGATCTCAATACAAAACTTTTCATTATTTACTGGTAAATTTTACTTAAATGACAACAACAAAATTGGCCTGATGCAAATAGCAAGCTTCTCTAGGAAGGTGTAAATGATCCCAGTTACAAGATGTTTAATTTACAGAGAACTAAATGTTCCTGATGCTTCAGGAGAGGAACACACCGTGGTACCGAGCGACACTCACCTTGCGGTAGATCATGTGGCACACGGCTACTCTCAGCCTCATCCCCACGCGCTGCATGTGGTAGAAGCACAAGTGGTGCAGAACGGCCCACACGAGCACGCAGGCGCTCAGCGCTGCCGCGTAGCCGTAGGCTTCGTGCAAAGCGGCAGAATTGTCGGGATCATAGTTTTCGACATAACTAATAATTTTGCCCCAAAATATGGGCAGAACTACTTTGGTGCCTTCCTGAAAGAAAAAAAACCTTAATTAGAAATACAAGTCATGCCAGTTTTTCTTAACACAAGCTTTACGTTTATTATTAGCATGTTAAAAAGCCATCTTGACAAAATGCTACATTCATGGCTAACCTAAAAGAAAAATACACAGATCTAGTCTCTCCAGTAAGACAAGCAGACAACAGTTTTAACATAAGTCAAAATCTTACATTCAAAGACAATAAAGCCTTAGTATTGGGTTGCCCAAAAAGTTCTTTCAGTTTTTAAGTAAAAGACACATTTTTCATTTTCACCAAGAACTTTGTTGAACAACGTATTCAAAATTCTGTTCCACTATCTCCTGCCATTTTTCAGGAAACCTGATAATTCCATCTTCCCAAAACTTTATATCTTTTTGAGCAAAGAACGATTTCAGGTGCCTTTTACAGTCTTCCTGAGAATTAAATCTTTGTCCATTAAGAGAATTTTGTAAAAAACAAAATAAACAGAAACCTGAAGGAGCAGTGTCTGGTGAAGATGGCAGTTGAGTCAGAACTTCCAAGCCAAGCTGTAACAGTTTTTGCCTGGTCATCAAAGAAACATGCGGTCTTACATTATCCTGATGGAAGATGATTCATTTTCTGTTGAATAATTCCAACACATTTCATCAAGTGCTGCTTTAAGTTGGCCTAACTGGGAGAAGTATTCATTGGAATTAACTGTTTGGTTTTCTGGAAGGAGGTCATAATACACGACTCCCTTCCAGTCCCACCATATACACACCACCTTCTCTTGATGAAAACTGTACTTTGGTGTGGTTGGTGGTGGTTCATTTCACTTACCCAGTGATATATTTCACTCCACATTAGTGTACAGTATCTACTTTTCATTGCCCATTACAATTTGTTTTTAAAAAGGAGCATTTTTTTTAAATAGTTACATTTCAGTAGAGAATTGCATGCAGAAATAACGGTCAAGAAGATTTTTCATTTTTTCCCTCGCTTAACTTAGGTGGAAACCAAGAATCAAAGTGATTAATGTAACCAAGATGGCGAAATGACTTTCAAGGGTTTTTTTTTTTTTTTGGATATTTTGAGTATGTTGGCTATCTCCCACAGGATATAACATTGATTGTTCTCAATCAATCTCAATTAATGTCTAGATTTGATCTCTATCAACTTTAACTGGTCTACTCGACAGTAAAACATCATCCACCAAGAAATCTCCAACACAAACCTATTTTTTTTTTCTTTTTTTGCTGCATTGGGTCTTCACTGCAGTGTGCAGGCCTCTCTAGTTGGAAAGCGCCAGCATAATTGCCCTGAGGCATGTGATATTTTAGTTCTGTGACCAGGGATCAAACCCGTGACCCCTGCATTGGAAGGCAGACTCTTAACCACTGGACAACCAGGGAAGTCCTCTGACAGGTTTGTTTTTGATGGCTCTCTTCTGTCTGTAAAATGTTGAGGAACCCACAAGAGGAAGAGAAGGAGAAGAATCCCAAACTCAAATCACAAAGCATAACTAAAAAGCATTTTCTGCTCAACTAACTAGTGCCTGATCAAATTATTTACAGAAAGCTGACCCCATCTCTCAAAAGGATGTGACACTGAAGTCCTAAACGTCTGTCTTGTTCTACACACACATGTTCACAGGCCTTAACACCTGCCTTACCTCCCACAAGGTCATAGGAGCTTTCATCTACTCCAGAGAAGAGAAGACTGTTTATTGGAAGAATTATGAGTAAGATGACCATATCAGAGGAAGATGACCAGTTCTCAAGAACACAAAGGCTCAATGTTACATTTCTAGGAAGCCTCATCATTCACCCCTGGAGGCACTAAGAGCTTAAGAAGAGCCCCTCATAGATTGTAAAACACACTGTTGATACAGTTTACTGAGATATAAGTCTGGAGACTTATACAGAGAAGCAAAAAGTCAAACTACACATGGCAGTCCCAGCCCAGATACGATCAAGGGAAGCCCAGTGCTGCAGGCTACAAACCTGTGGCTCTCCACCAGAAGCCCAGTGGTAACACCTGCCATCCCAAAATGCCCTAAAACTGTGATTCTCTTTGGAAATCACTGCTGTCTGTTCAGTTCAGTCTCTCAGTCATGTCCAACTCTTTGTGACCCCATGGACTACAGCTTGCCAGGCTTCTCTTTCTATCACCAATCCTTGAGCCTGCTCAAACTGATGTCAGTGATGTCATCCACCTATCTCATCCTCTGTCATCCCCTTCTCCTCCTGCCTTCAATCTTTCTCAGCATCAGGGTCTTTTCAAATGAGTCAGTTCTTCGTAACAGGTGGCCAAAATATTGGAGTTTCAGCTTCAGCATCAGTCCTTCCAATGAATATTCAGGATGGATTTCCTTTAGGATAGACTGGTTGGATCTCCTTGCAGTCCAAGGGACTCTCAAAAGTCTTCTCCAACACCACAGTTCAAAAGCATCAATTCTTCAGTGCTCAGCTTTCTTTATAGTCCAACTCTCACATCCATACATAACTACTGGACAACCACAGCTTTGACTAGATGGACCTTTGTTGGGTGTTACTCAGCTGTCTGTTACTCATCTATTTGATCCTAATATCATTTCAATTACAGGAGGAGTAAGGAGTAATATCACCCATCTAAAAGAATACTAATAAATGCAAGAAATTCAGCAAAAAAGAGTGCAAAATAAAGGCAGGTCATTACCGGCTAAGTGTCTGGGTTTATCTGCTGAGAGACAGTCTTTAATAACCCAGGTGAGCAAACAGCCTCACTAAGGAGTAATGCCAGTCCATGGCCTATAGCTTCTACTCTTCTGTCTATTCTGGATACTAATCCTCAACTAGTGAGGAATAAAACAGCTGAGAAAATATTCCCTATCAAACTTGAAACTAACCAAATTAAAACGTTCTGGATAAGCAGGCACAAGATCAAAAGTTGTTCCCTCAAACTCTTCATCTTTAACATCAGTCTAAGTTTGATTTGTGAATATTCTTTCCACAAACCAATTCAGAATAGAGTTATTACATCTTCATAGGAATTCGTCACAACTATGAAATCATGAAAGATTTTTTAAAAGAGTCTATTGTAATACAACATTTGATAAAGGTTCTACAAGAATCTGAGAGTCTCTGGGGCAGACATTTCTTGGTAGAATCCTTGGTATTCAGCCTCCTGAAAGCACTTGACTTTGGGCCCCATTTCCTGCTTCTTAGGGGAACTTCTCACAGGATTAAGTGCTAAAATTTCCCTACTCATTATAGTTTCTCCATTACATTTCCACACATACTTAAAAGGTTTCTTACCCAACTCCACCAATTCTGCTTCACAAGAAAAATTAAAAAACACAGAAAACAGAAACAAGCTATATCAGACAAAGAAAAAATGCTTGAGTGAAATATATAAGCAGGAAAAATGAGCTTGTGGGAAAAATGAAGGGGCAATTTACCTTCAGAGGGAGAACAGGTGACAAACAGCAGAGCTGAGACAGATCCAGAGCTAAGGAGGAAAATCAGTGAATCTGGGAAAATAATAACATTAGGATGCTAAATATAACTTTACTCCTCCTGACACACTGGTCTTCATCCTGACTGTACCTTAGCATCACCTAGGAGGGGTTAAGAGCACTCTGAGGCCTAAAGCCAAGCCTCCAGAAACTGGGTTAGGTCAACTGATTAAGGATGGACCCTGAAGTTCCCTCTGCCTGGAAGATTCTGGATGTAGAATCTAATCCCATGGAAATATCTGCTATTATCCTGCATCATCATGGCATCTGGGCCTCGAGGAGCCATGAACCTGCTTTGAAGGACTTACAAGTACCACAGAAGGTTTTATGCTGAGTTCCGTGTTACATATCATACTTCTAAGAAAATTCCTTATGAACCCAAATTCTTGAGACTCCAAATATGAAATTCAGACCTTTCATTCGAAACACGGGCAAAAAATAAATGTTTGTAAAATACAGTATTTACAAAATTAAAATATGAATCAAATTTGTAATGTTATATCTAATGAGGGAGAAGAATTAGAATGGAACAAGGATACCAGTCTTCTTTAAAAATAGCCTCTTCTGTTGATTTGACTTTGGAATTGTGAAAACATTATACAGAATTATAAAACAATGAAGTTTTCAAAATCAATTCATAAAATTTCAGAGTAAAATAAAACAAAAACTATATCCATCCAGTAGGTTGGCAGTTATACAATGCTGCTGCTGCTGCTAAGTCACTTCAGTCGTGTCCGACTCTGTGTGACCCCAGAGATGGCAGCCCACCAGGCTCCTACGTCCCTGGCAATCTTCAGGCAAGAACACTGGAGTGGGTCGTCATTTCCTTCTCCAATGCATGAAAGTAAAAAAGTGAAAAGTGAAAGTGAAGTTGCTCAGTCACGTCTGACTCTTAGTGACCCCATGGACTGCAACCCATCAGGCTCCTCTGTCCATGGGATTTTCCAGGCAAGAGTACTGGAGTGGGGTGCCATTGCCTTCTCTGGCAGTTATACAATAAAGAACTGTTAAAAGTGGTTTAAAAAAAAATTGAAAACACATTCCCTGTGTGATATGCCTGTCTAAGAACAATATGAACAGCAACAACAACAACAACAATATGCTTTCAAAAGTCACATTATGGTTAATAGTGTTGATATTATAAGATTTTTAAATGAATAATTATGTCAGTATCATTGAGAACTGGGATTCGCTGAAGTTGCTCAGTCGTGTCTGACTCTTTGTGGCCCCAGGAACTATAGCCTGCCAGACTCCTCTATCCATGGAATTTTTCAGGCAAGAATACTGGAGTGGGTTGCCATGCCCTCCTCAAGGGCACCTTCCCAACCCAAGGATAGAACCCAGGTCTCCCACACTGCACGGAGACTCTTTACCATCTGAGCCACCATTAGGCATGGCAGAAAAGAGAAAAGATGATGAGAGGAAAAGAGATACCAATCTAAGAGTAAAAAGATAAAGTACAAGCACTACTGCCCTGAATCTGACTTCGACTGGAAATATCCATATAAACTCAAGGTCTGTTTACTACAAAAAATGTATAATATCTTTGTCCAGTGAAAAAGCTGAGAAACAATAGCCAACTCAACAGCAGTGAACACCCCTAGTGCCCAGACCATAGTCTCTAAATACCATTTCCAATGAGAAGGAGCCATGGCTGCTTGGAGAAATGGAGATTCCAGGGCTGGGCCAAGTTTGTACTTAAAGATGCACAGCTTCTTTTGTGTAACCATAAATCAGAACCTTCTCATCACACCAGAAAGTGAAAAATTAGCAATGATTTCTACAGTTTGCACAAAAGGCAGGAGTCCTGGGACGAGACCTATTCTATCTTCAATGGCAGAGGCTGTTTCCCAAAGGGCTTAGAAAACTCACTGCTGTTTACAGGCCATCATGGCAGAACAAGAACTCTTAAGAAAAGTCACTTCTAGAAGCCAACTTTACTGGACAGTAATTAAAAGTTTCACTTCTAAGCAGAATTTTGAATTTGTCACCATTATGAAAGTAATCTTTTTAAAGGAGTCACCTATTTCCTTGACTTATTAAAGATAATGGATTGAGGGGGATTGGAGAATGAGTGAAATAGGTGAGGGAGATGAAGAGGCACAAATTTCCAGTTATGGGAATGTAATTTACAACATAGGAAATACAGTCAATGACACTGGAATAACTTTGTATGGTGACAGAGGGTAACTAGACTGATCAGGGTGATCATTTTATAATGTAAAAATAATATTGAATTACTATGCTATACACTAGAAACTAATATAATATTTTAAGTCAATCATCCTTCAATTTTTTAAAAAAAGTTTTCAATGAGACAGTAAAAATACAGTGTTGTTTTTTTTTTTTTTTTAATGAATTGAAAAGTACCACCCTCATATATGTCTCAAGGTCGTCACTGTGGATATTACTGACACCTAATGGCTAATGCTACGCTCTCAGGAACCAGCAGGGTGCACACAGCAGGTCTGCTCTGCAGGTCCCTGTCTGCTTGGCTCAATGCCCCCTCCTCCTCTCCCTTGCTGCGTGATCCTTGGTGGTTGCTTTGAGCCCACAGTATCTCTGCCACTAGTAGCCACTCCTCAGCCTCCCGGGTTAAGCAGAAGTGAGGGACACATGGAAGAAAGGGTTGGGAAATAAATGCAAAGACCACCCAGCTCTTGGGGGAAGCAGCCCTGAGTCCAGGCACAAAGCTCACTTTGGAACACAGAGGATTCTGCTTACTCCCTGCCCATAAGCTGAGCTCCCAAGTGAAGATTTACACAAATATGTGCCTTCCTATAGCCTCTACCTAAAACCGACACAATCAGCAAAAGTGGCCTTGGACAAAGGTCAGTGATTAGACAAGGCCAGCCATTTCTAAGGTTCCCACAAAGAGGACATAAACCCTGGTCACTCCTCCCCACTCAGGGTAGGGAGTGAGTGAAACCACTGAGGCTCTTCAGTTCAGTTCAGTTACTCAGTCATGTCTGACTCTTTGCAACCCTATGGACCGCAGCATGCCAGGCTTCCCTGTTCATCACCAACTCCCGGAGTTTACCCAAACCCATGTCCATTGAGTCAGTGATGCCATCCAGCCATCTCATCCTCTGTCATCCCCTTTTCCTCCTGCCCCCAATCCTTCCCAGCATTAGGGTCTTTTCCAATGAGTCAACTTCACATGAAGTGGCCAAGGTACTAGAGTTTCAGCTTCAACATCAGTCCTTCCAGTGAATACCTAAGACTAATATCCTTTAGGATGGACTGGTTGGATCTTCTTGCAGTCCAAGGGACTCTCAAGAGTCTTCTCCAACACCACAGTTCAAAAGCATCAATTCTTCGACACTCAGCTTTCTTCACCGTCCAAATCCCACATCCATACATGACTACTGGAAAAACCATAGCCTTGACTAGATGGACCTTTATTGGCACTTCAAGGTAACCCCATTTACACGCCAGCAAGTGGACACCTCATCTCTCAGAGAGAAGCCCTGATGACCTGGTGGGGGGGTGGTCTCTGTGTCTCTGGTCCAGGAAGAGTCTTTAGGATCCTCCTATCCACCCTGAGGGCCCCAAGCAGGCAGAGACCTGTTCTCCTTCTCCTCACCCAAGATCCCCATGAAAGTACACACAGGGGCCAGGCGTGCTAGGAACTCGCTGGCTGTTCTGTTCTAATTAGGGGTGACCTGCACGTGCTCCAGGTTGAACATTAGCCTGGTACTTGCTTCTCCAAGCATTATGGGCACTCCTCAATTCTCACAGGACAGAGGTTTCACACTTTGAAATCCTAACCCTTAAAGCCTCACCCTAGACTGGTTTCACCCTGCCTCTTCCCACTGGTGCTGCCAGGAGTGCCTGCGCTGTGGTGGGTCACAGCACTGTCTGGGAACCATGGGTAACCCATGAGTCATTCTGTGCACCAGAGGAATTAAAAGAGGGCAGGAGGTCAAAAGTAATGTGTTCATGTTTTAGAGAGTCCTGAGCTGAGTTTAGATCTTCTCCTATCTAAAATTATCACCACTTAAGGATGGTAATGAGGGCAACGTTAAAGAGCTCCTGGTCTATCTGAACACAGCATGATGTTGCTTCTAGCATCAACATTCTAGTCAAATCTGGCACCCAGGCGACATGGACACCTGAACTCTACCCTCATTTACGATCCCAAATCTGACTTCCTGCTCCAGGAAGTTCTTAGCATCCTATTTATTATCTTTAGACAATATTCAGGATGCATGTGTCTGACACTATGAATACAAAGCTCTAAAGACAAGCCTTTCTGACCCTGGATGAGCTCTCAGGCATTGAGGTGAACAGGCTCATAAGTCAGAGTACCCGAAGTGGAACCTCAATTTGTTCTTTATGCTCTGTGTGACCAGGGGCATCCTATGTAACTACTTGGACTTAGAGTCCTCTCTTCTAAAATGGGGGTAAAATGAAACCTACAACTTCATTGAGTTAGCCCAAAGAATAAGAGTGATATTACACATACCGTGCCCACAGCAGTTCCTGATACATAACGTATTTTGAGTACTTACCATTGTTCCTACTGCACTACTAATAGTACTGCTGCTGCCACCACCATGACTACTGAGTAGGAGCCCCTGTTACTGCTACTGGAACTTCTAGTACTACAGAGCATGAGCTCCCTTGAAATGACCTTGTTTTCAAGGTCCTCGACTCCCCACTTCTCTGCCATGACCACCCCACAACCAGCCTCCTGAAGGAGGGGCTGGGGCTCTACCAACTGACACCTGACACAGGCCCCAGGCCTGGCCTTCCTGGATCTGCAGCAGGAAGTGTTACTAGGGCTGGACAACTTTGAAATAAACACTCCAGCCCGCCCTTCACAAGGCACTGCAGCATCTCGGTGGCCAGAGCCCTGTCTGAGGTGGCACTCTGCCCCACACACCTGTCCCACCCTCTGGCACAATGGTCAACCCACCTTTGTCATCAACAAGAACTCCATCTCCCAGGACCACCCAGTCACCTGGGAGCTGACAGATTCCGTCTCTCCAGTTGTGTGCGTCAGACTTCACTTGCCCACCTGCCCACTACCCGCAGTGCCCTTCAGTACAACACAGCCTTTAAATAAGAGCCATGCCACCCACATTAAAACCACTTGGCCCCCCCACCTCACCCCCAACACAATGGACTGAGGACAGCTCACACCTTCTCCACCTAAAACACCCCTTTCACAGCAACTGCATCTTCCATCCCTCCTGCCCTCACACACTCACACTCTGCCTGTGTCCCTAAGTCAGCGCTAAGGGACCACGGAAAGCACAAGCCACCCAGGGGGGTCTGCAGCAGACCCCCAGCAGGCTCAGCCAGAACAAGGGGGCTGACAACACTGTGTCCCCAGGTGGACTGTCTCACTGGGGGATCTTGACCCAGGATGTTCAGGGTCATGGAGGTCACTGACCTTACAGTTTTCTGCCTTTGGTTTTCTCCTGCACATCCTCTCCTAGACCCTCTGTCAATGCCAGGATACTAAGACACTCCTTTCAAACACCAAACCACCTCAACAGTCAGGACTGAAACCAGCACAGATGGTGCATGGATTCTCCATGATTCATGGTGAAGCTGGAGCTCCTCCCCACAGGGGTCTCTGACCTGGATGACTTGGCCCATGGGGAGGGAGCAGCCCAGGGAATGGTGTGCTCTTGGAGCTCTGGCAGCTCCTGCCCAGATGAAGGGCCCCGGGTCCTGTTCCACTGGAATGGGAGAGGTAATGATCCCTTCTTGGGAGAGCATTTTTCAGATGTGTCCTGGGCAAGCTAACAATTGCTTGCTGAGTGACTATAAAATGTCTTAGGTTTTCAGCTCAGGTCCAGGTTTACTTCCTCCAAACCAGGAGGCAAATATTCCTTGAGGTTGTAGGATCTTCTTTTTCTCAAGGATCACTTTTAGCATTTATATCATTTACTGAGCACTAACAATGTCCTAGTATGGTATAAAATGTCAGTGCCATCCTTCCACAATACTATGTTTTAACTGGTTAAAATAAAAATATTGCCTTAGCAAAAAGTTCATTCAAGTTTTGCCAAAAGATGTTATGGGAAATCTGAAAGAATTTTTCTGCCAACCCAATAGTAATCCCCTGGAGAATTTGTCTTTAAGCACCTGTCCATTCTAAAAGTAAATACAACCGCTGAACTACATCATGATTCTCAGAGAAGTTTTAACTTCAGACATGAAAGCTCTGTCCTCTCTCGTCCCCATCTCATCCATCTCAGTACTGATCTGCATACACTGAGAAGTTAATGCACAGTTAAGTAAAAACTTTTACCTCAAGAAATATAAGTAGTCCCAAAGCAAAATAGAATTTCCAGTAACACTTGACAATTGTTTTCATTAAAGAAGGCTCCCGTGCATCTTTCTGGGCTCTCAAAATTTCTCGATCCCAGTACCTGCGATGAGAAACAGAGCAGAGTGAAGAAGAGCCCTGCTACAGGTAAAATGGGGGAGAGGGCAGAGCAGAAGACGAGCCTTCACTACAGAGTGCTCTGTGGCTGCCCCATAGATGCTGGCTAATGGGTCACAAGGCGCCTGAAGGATGAGCAGTGTAGACCGAAGCACCAGTAAAAGCACCAGACCAGTTTTTGAGGGAAAAGTCCCAGTCTCAGAAAACAAGTTCCTGTCAAGCTTTGCTGGACTCACAGATCATGAGCAGCTCATGGGTGCAGACACCCTCTTCCAGGGGCCCCACCTCCAGGGACAGAGCTCGGCCTCCAGGGCCGTGGCTGCGGGCTCCCTCCACGTCCACAGATGCACAGAGAACATGGGCTCCCCCCAGCCTCCAAAGTGGGCTAAGCCTGGGGTCAGCCTGAGGTGGTGTGTGTGCAGTGTCAGGGAAGAAGGCTCCAGAGAACACAGTGGAAGGCAAAGCGCACCCCCCCCCACACACACCTTTAGCCCCATGTGGAAATTCTCACTCTCCCTCCCCTTCTCTCTTCTATCTGTGCTCACCCTTGCAGCTCTTCTCCAAGGTGCTGGGAGCGATCTTCTGGAAGCACTGAGTACAAGTCATCTTGTTTTAATTTCCGTTCATAACCAATTTTAAACAAGGGGTTTAGCCACCTGTTAAAATTAAGAGGACAATGACATATATCTAAATTACACAGCTCTAATTAGAATCCTACAGTGATGGGCTTTGTTAAAAAAAAAACTATATTTTAAATATATAGAGATATGATGGAATAATTAGACATGTGTTTACACACTCACACACAGACACATACACACTCCCTAATTCTGTAGGCTGAGAGGCCCCAGAAGCAATAACACACTGGTAGCAAAGAGCATTCCAGCCCCAGTTTCTTGGGGTTTTGTTTAACCTACACAATTATGATTTTTTTCTTGTGGGAAGGACTTTTAAGGTCTACTCTCTTATCACCTTTCAAGTATTCAATACAGTAGAATTAACTATAGTCACCAAACTGGATATTACACCTTCATGAAAGTGAAAGTTGCTCAGTTATGTCCAACTCTTTGCGGCCCGGTGGACTATGGAGTTCATGGAATTCTCTAGGCCAGAATACTGGAGTGGGTAGCCTTTCCCTTCTCCAGGGGATCTTCCCAACCCCAGCGATCAAACTCGGGTCTCTCACATTGCAGGTGGGAATTCCATGAACTGTATAGTCCATGGGGTCGCAAAGAGTCAGACATGACTGAGGGACTTTCACTTTCATGAGGATGTAACGTGCAGTCTGGTGACTATAGTTAATCCTATTGTATAACTTAGTTTACAATGGAAGATTGTGTCTTTTGGCCCCCTTCACCCAGGTCTTGGCTTTTTAATATCCTTCTTCCCAAAAAGGAACCAAATGAAGAAATGCTGGTTCCAAGGTTGGGGCTGTGTGTGTCAGCATGTGATAATTCTGTTTGTTTTTTTTTTTTTTTTAACAGCAATATAAGTGCGTGTCATGAAGCTTTGGAGACATCCATGTCAAAAACATCCATCTCCAGTGAACATGTGACAGCTACACAATGAGATAAAGAGCCAGGCCACCCCACCCGTGAAGTTCCCTCTTTCAGAAAGCTCTGGTTGACCTGATAACAGACCATCTCACTGACTGCTTGCTTCTCCCTTCCTGCACTTTAATTCCCACTCTTATTTTTTATATTCATTAGTAAAGAGTGAACCTTTAAAATCCTAGACACCCCACTCTCAAACTCAAAAAGGCAGAATCCCAAGTCCAAGCTTGCTCATGAGCTCTCTCTCTCTCTCCACCCAGGACCTTGCTGTGTCACCCCAGGGGTGCCTTGTACCCTCCAGGGCATGTGAGTGATACACCTTGGCATATCAAAGTTCCCTGATGGTTGGTTGTTGCTGAGATGTGTCTCACAATCCTAAGAACCACAAGGGCTGGTCCAGCCACAACACTGACTGTAAAAGGAGAATTTCTGTAGGGGCTGCTCATAACTAGTATGAGCCCTGGTGAGCAGAGCCCCAGGCAATCCCGGCAAAAGCCTCACTGTCTACAGGCCAAGATCAACAGGCAGAGAAAGTCCAAGATGGGTCTGGGACATCCTGTGCCATAAAATAAGAAAGTGCTCAAGGAATCATGAGGATGTGTAGAAGGACAGAGAAGCTTGAATGGCTCTTGCTAGACAAATCTGAGATACTTAGAGCATCAAAACAAACAAATGGCAATGAACCTTAACCCAGTAAATAATGAAAGAATCCATGAATCCGTAGTGCTACGTAAACAGGAGAGAAATGAAAGCTCTTGCAAACAAATCCAAACAAATATAAAAGGAGTAATCAGTTATTTTAAGCTATGTACATAACTGAAAATGTACTGTACTGAATAATTTTCAAGTGTAAGATATTTTTTATCTTTATATTAGGAAAAGCCCTTGGGAAATTGTTTTGTGAGTCAATCTGTAAACTATGTGTCCCAAGACATGTCTATTCTAGATAGATGCTTAGTCCCATGTGCAAATCAAGTGCTGGTCCAAAAGACTGCTGAAATTTTATATGCTTACTGATATTTTACAGTTTTTAAGTTATAAGTCTGCACAATAAAAAAGTTTAACAATTCAAAAAAAAAAATAAAAAAGGATCAAGAAAATCATCAATGAAAATTAAAAACTGGCTGAAAGTTTGAAGCAAAAGGTGATATTTACATAATCTCAACTTACCACTCTGCAATTATTTATTATAAAGGGAAAAAACTAACTGTACAAATGATCCCACCAAAAAACCTCTTCAGATCAATTATGCATTATTTAAATGATAATAGTTAGAATGCAGAGACAGCCCATAGGTAAATACCATTTTACTAATTTTGCCAGGGTAAGGAAAATTCCAAGGCCAGACCATAATAACCCATGGATAGAGATCAAACCAGTCAGTCCTAAAGGAAATCAACCCTGAACATTCATTGGAAGGCCTGATCTGAAGTTCCAATACTTTGGCCAACCTGATGCAAACAGCTGACTGATTGCACCACAAACTCAATGGACATGAACTTGAGCAAACTATGGGAGAGAGTAAAGGACAAGGAAGCCCGGTGTGTTGGTCCATGGGGTCGCTGAGTCAGACACGGCTGAACGGCTGAATAATAGCAACAACAGAGATTACATTTCTTCTCTCCTGTTATTCCCAGAACAACATAGGTACAGATGCTGAAGAACTATTTGTTGAATGTATGAATATCCATGACTCATTAAAGAAGCGATAAGATAGATTGAATTTCAGATTTTGCTAATCCAGGTAACTTGGCACCCCTAAAGAACCCCAGTCCAGGGGTCAGAAGACTGGACTCTAGTCTCAGCAGTGGTGCTGAGCACCCAGGGCCTCAGCTGTCCTCTGCTCCACGTCTCCACTCCAGTTCAGCAGCTCCATGACCTTCAACATCTCTAGGTCTCAGTTTCCTTCCAAAACAACAGTGTACATCTAGGAGCTTTACCACTAAGCACGTTTGAAACATGTTGGGTGATTTATTCCACACTTGTCCCCTATAGAAAATGCTCAGGGAATTAGCACTGGGACTTACCCAAATGATGACACCCTGCCCCCAAAGTGAAAGCATTAGTCACTCAGTTGCATCTGACTCTTTGGGACCCCATGGTCTGTCCACAGAATTCTCTAGGAAAGAATACTGGAGTGGGTAGCCATTCCCTTCTCCAGGGGATCTTTCTGACCCACATTCTCCTGCATTACAGGCAGATTATTTTACCTTTATCTGAGCCATAAGGGAAGCCCACAGAAGACCCTCTTTAAAATTCTGCTTGAAGAGGAAAACATACTCAACATCAAAATATCTTTGGATCCAGATTCCTTCCTAACTTTCTATGGGAAAGTTGAACATTTATTTAGAGAATTATCTAATGTGCAAAACATGGCATTTATTTTCTAATTAAACTTTTTATTTTGTATAGGAGTATATCCAATGGCCAACATGATAGTTTCAGGAGGACAGCAAAGGGACTGAGCCATACATACACATGTATCATTCTCCCTCAAACCACACTCCTATTCAGTCTGCCACATATCATTGAGCAGTTCCCTGTGCTATACAGTAGGTCCTTGTTGGTTATCCATCCTAAATACAGCAGTATATACATGTCCCTACCAAACTCCCTAACTATTCCTTTCCCCCTCACTCTCCCTGGCAACCATAAGTTCATTCTCTAAAGTCTGAGAGTCTGGTTCTGTCAAAATGTGGTATTTAATTGAAATGTATAATTAGGATGTGATGCATATCCATGACCATATATTTTAGTGCATCTTTCCTTTTTCCAAATTCCCATAAGTAGAATAATTAGTGAAGGGCTGAATTCTTTTCCATTAGGTTCGGACCAATCTGCCCTCTTAACAGCTGTTTGTGAGCTTATTTCATTGTAACCTTTGAGTACCTGAATTACAGTTTTTCTGGGCCTAAATTTAAAAATAATTCAGGGTTTTAATTTGAATTTTTTGACTTATACATGCTTAGTCATTCAGTCCTGTCCGACTCTTTGCAAACCCATGGACTGTAGCCTGTCGGACTCCTCTGTCCATGGGATTTTCCAAGAAAGAATACAAGAGTGGGTTGCCATTTGATTCATAAAGATGGAACACTTTTTTATGTCTCTTGATCATTTGTCTTTCTTCAAATGTCTATTAATATATTTTATATAGAGTATATTTTTGAAATAACTTGTAATCGTGCATATAATACTTTTTCAGATTTTCATTTGTTCTTTAGATGTTTAAAATTATGTATATCATTAAATAAAATCAAGCTTTTCTTTTTCATTTCTCCTGCTGCTTTTGTAGTATGTCTTCTGTAGTGTATCCTAACATCATCTAAATCTCTGTTTTATTATAGCTTTTTTCTTATTTTATTTCTAACAGTAAAGGCAGCTAGAATTTTTCTTTTCTTTTTTTTTTAGTTTTTGATATAGGATAGGCCCCATTTTTTCCTAAAACAGTCCATTCTCCAATTATGGTTTACTGAATTTTTCTTATTCCTCACTATTGGAAATAAGCACAGTTAATGAAGCGTGTCCAGCTGGGGACTGGATTGTCCAGTCCCTTGAGACTCTGTCCTCACTGCAGCCTCTGGGGTGAGCTCTGCATTTCTGTCTACCCTCGTCCCAGAGGCCAGCAGGTTGGGGGTGAGTGCAGGACCTATCCCCAGTGATGAGGATGGGGCAGGGTCTTGGACTAGATGCACTTGGCCCATCAGGAAGCTGTTAAATCCTTGCTCCCCTGACACTGGCCACATCTCAGTGAACTGTCCCCTTGCAAAGGGAGTGTGGATGTGGAAACTGGTATCAAGACAGACTCCCTGGAGACACTTTTCAGAGAAGCTGATGACACGAAGGGGGGGATGTGAACTGGCCGAGTGCTGAGATGATTTAGGGAGGTTGGTCCTGCTAGGCCCTCAATAACTATCGATTATGAATGGACAGAAATGTTTAATTTCAAACTATGATTCTTTGCACCATTTTCAGAATACCACCTGTTATTGTTCATTAACAGTCAGAAATCCAAATGCTGTAGATGGAGGCTGAGTGAGCTCTCCAGGGCTCTTTCTCTGACCTTGACCTGTTCCCAGTGAATGTTTAGCTTGATGAGTTTTGGTAATTTTATACAATAACCAGAGCCTCAAGCGAGAAATAGAACATCCCAAAGGTATGGTCAAATTTACTGGTATGTCCTTACAACAAAAAAAAACTGCCGAACAAATTTAAATTTATCTTCTGTAGTTTACTCTTGACTTTTTTGGTCTTTGTAGTTCTGCACCTGATCAGCCTGAGACTAGTATCCTTTCAGAGGTATCAAGTGGATAATTTTCCACCCAGAGTCTTCCATAGGTCCCCCATTGCGTTGATTCCCTACCCTCTGTTGACCTGAAACAAATAGACTGTCAGATATTTCTTCAGCAAAGATGGGCTTATTCAGTATCAGCAGAGAATAGCAGTTTGAGGTCTGCATTTGTGCAGAGCCAAGTGTAAGTCCCCAAAGTGCCAGGGCTGGAGAGCACTTTTACAGAGGGGAAGAGGAGGTTGGGAGGGCTCCTACAGAGTCCATGGCTTTTCATTGCCTGCATCCTTACCAGGAAAGGACAGGAGTCTCTCTTCTTCCTGTTGAGGGCTGCAGTTGTTGTAACCTCATCTATCAAAGTTATCAGAGGCTTTCTACTGGGGACCACATGGGATATGCACTCTGTGGTGGTGATGACTGCTCTTTGTCTGGGGGGACTTTGTCCTGTTCAGAGCATCACCAATCCTCTCAGCATCCCAGGGAGGTGTTCTCTCCAGGTCTTCTCCCCACTTTCCTGAGGCCAGTACTGAGAGGTTATGTGGCTGGTTCGCGGTCATATAACCAGGAAGTGGCAAAGTCTAGACTCTATAACACAGGAACACTTCCAAATGAGGCACATCAGGTGCCATTTTTGTTTCACATTAAGTTTTTTAAAACTGTGGAAAATACACACAACATAAAATTTACCATCTTGGCAATTTTTCAAGCACACGGTTCATTATTGGTAACTATCTTCACATTACCGTACAACCAGTTTCAGAACTCTCTTCATCCTGTACTGGTGTGCCATCAAACACTAATTCTCTACTTCCCTTACCGCTAGCCCTTGGCAACCACGAGGTCACTTTGTTTCTCTTTGAATTTGACTGCTCTGAGGACTTCACGTAAATCAAATCATAAAATATTTGTCCTTCGTGATACACATTTTATAAGCCTGCCATCAGTGTGCAGGGTTCCAGTTTCTTCACATCCTTGCCAACACTATTGTTTCTTCCTTTTTTTCCCCATGTGTGACTTGGTGTCTCATTGTGGTACATAACTAACACTTGGTTAAGCAACTTACCCCAATAAAAATCAAGACTAAAAAAACATGAGCTATAATTTTAATTAAAAAAAATCTGTGTATGTGTAGATATGCAAAGGTTTCTAGGGGAAAGACTGAGAAATAACCAAAATATCAGCAGGTAGACCTGGTTAATAAAAACAAATCCTTATTCCTTTCTTCTTGTATGTGCTCAGTCATGTCCAACTCTTTGCGACACTATGGACTGTAGCCCACCAGGCTTCTCTGCAATGGGATTCTCTATGCAACAATAATAGTGTGGGTTGCCATTTCTTACACAGGGGGATCTTTCTAACCCAAGAATCAAACCTGTGTCTCTTGTGTATCCTGCACTGGCAGGTAGATTCTTTACCTCTGTGCCACCTATCTGGGAGCCCCTTCTTCTATAGTTTTAAGTTTTTATAGAAATAGAAAATATATATATTCTTTTCTAAAATTCACAATTACCAATAGTCAAAATGTATTCTTTCTCTTAGACTCTCAGTCCTACCTGTGCTGTGAAAACACTAAAACCTCAGTGTGGTCATTTGTATAAGTCAGTAAGCTAGTTACTGGCATCATTTACAAGTTGAGAAAGCAGATGAAATGTGAGAAGAAAAGCAAACACTAAATGAGAAGATGAAAACTCAGTTTCTCGACAAGGCGGGCCTTGTCTCTGGCAGCACTTCCTGCCTGGGCTCGTTTCAACTTTCCCAGGACAGCAAGTGGGGGACACGAGGAAATCACAAAGGTACCTCAGACTTCACAAACAGGATGGCAATTGTGGTCACCAACTAACTTCACAAAGTCTGGACCCCTTTTAAAAGTTAGCACTGAAGGAACAATGCCAGTGGGAGGAGAGGCTTAAAGCAGAAGCCAGCCTCCACCTTCCATCAGAATCACCTGGAGCTTGCTTAACCCCACCCCCATTATTTCTAAATTTACAAAATTGGTCTAAAAGGACTTGATAGGGAGATTTGCATTTCTAACAAGCTCCCAGGTGACAAGGATGCCACAGGTCTGAGAGCCATACTCTGAGAATAGCTGCCCTAAAGCTTGATTACAGAGATGTTTCATGAGCATCATCTCCAACAGCAAGAACTTTAAGAACATCCCTTGAGAAACTCCTGCCTACAAGATCAAAGGTGTGTTTGCATTTGCTTTCTCCCTGCATTTAAGAACAAGTATCCAAAGAGAAGTGGCTCAGAATAGCAATTATATACACGGCCACACAAACTCGGGAGCCAGGCTCCTGATTTGGGGTCCAACTTTCGCTATTAAGTTGTGTGATGCAGGCAAGTTACTCAAACTCTTAGAATTTGGGAGAGAATGGATACATGTATCGGAGAAGGTGATGCCACCCCACTCTAGTACTCTTGCCTGGAAAATCCCACTGATGGAAGAGCCTGGTAGGCTGCAGTCCATGGGGTCCTAAAGAGTCGGACACAACTGAACGACTATGACGGAGTCCGTTTCCTGTCCACATGAGACTCACAACATTGTAAACTGGCTATACTCCAATATAAAATTAAGTTTAAAAAAAATTACTCAAGCTCTCTGCTTAAGTGACTTCACATATAAAATAAGAGGTAATAGCTCCTTCCAATTCAGCAGGAAAATTGGAAATGGGGGTCTACCCAAATCAATGAGAAGTCCTCATCTTCACATTTCCACATACACACCTTTTGAAAATCCACAAGTAGCACATCCCTGGAGAGTTCCTTGCCCTGCCTGAAGTTAAGGAGAGGTGTCTCTACTTTGGTATCATTTACAGTTGTTGTTATTTAGTCACTCAGTCATATCCAACTCTTTTGCAACCCCATGGACTATAGCTTGCCAGGCTCCTCTGTCCATGGGATTTCTCAGGCAAGAATACTAAAGTGGATTGCCATTTCCTCCTCCAGGGGATCTTCCCCACCCAGAGATCAAACCCATGTCTCCTGGGCTCCTGTTATGGTAGGTGAATTCTTTACCACTGAGTCAACAGGGAATCCCACACCCATATTTTTCCTTCTTGACCCTCTTTCCTTAAGGGCTACCAAACGGCCAAGAGATGTAACCACACACACTGAATACACCACCATCACAACATGCACAGGAGTTTCTGTTTCCTAGGGATCCCCAAGTCCCTCCCACATAACAACAAAGGAAATACCAGAATGTGCGGGAAAGATGAAGGTTTAGGGTCCAGGAATGAAAGATATAATAATCACTCAAGTGTGATTAAACCCAAAGGTTCCACCTACTTAGTGGTCCCAGCTACTAGATTGTGGAGAAGGCAATGGCACCCCACTCCAGTACTCTTGGAAAACCCCATGGATGGAGGAACCTGGTAGGCTGCAGTCCATGGGGTCGCTAAGAGTCGGACACAACTGAGCAACTTCACTTTCACTTTTCACTTTCATGCATTGGAGAAAGAAATGGGAACCCACTCCAGAGTTCTTGCCTGGAGAATCCCAGGGATTGGGGAGCCTGGTGGGCTGCAGTCTATGGGGTCGCGTAGAGTCGGACATGACTGAAGCAATTTAGCAGCAGTAGCAGCAGCAGCTACCAGATGGAAAGCTTCAGTTAAGAGCTTCATCTCTCTGAGTCCCTTCTCATCTGTGAGTTTCTTCCCAGCTCAGGGACCCTTCAGTGGTTTCAGGACCAGAGGACTCCTGAGCAGGACTACCTGCATCAAGACCATGCACTGCTTTTGGAAAGGCTAGAGATGCAGATAAGACCCCATAGGCTTCAGGGACCCAATTCCCAGGGTGACTCTCAAGGCATTCACAGTTAGGTAAGGGGCTGGTTAAATACATCCTCGTCTTCTCAATGTATCCCAGGTAAAAGCAAAATGGGTTTAATAAACATGTCCCCGTTCATTAAATAAAAAACAATAGTGTTCTTACACACATGAAATGTGTCACAACTAGATACCAGGATGTACAGTGAGAGATACACACGGAAAGAAAGAGGGAGGCAGGGAGACATGGTCACAGACACAGGGACAAGGGAACCCAGTGCGGTTGGACTCAGCTGTCACCTTATGAATGTGGGGAAAGGAGAGGACATTATTGGAAGATGGCAACAGGAGCAGAGCACTAATTAGATAAAGGAAGCTGTTCAGAGCTGTTTGCTTAGTGGGGAAAGTAAGAATTAGTTCAGAACTATGAATCCAGAGCTGTACTGAGGAAGCCGGCTAAGGATGGCGTGCTACCGGCTCCGGTCCTTCTCCCGCTGGCGGTGACCCCCCTGGGCAGCCTGCGTTCTCAGCCTCCCTGCCTCCTGCTCCTGCTACCCCTCCTGCTTCCAGGGACTAAGGACGCTGACTGGGCAGCGAGCTGCAAGGCAGGAAGACCCTGCGCCCCCCTACCAGGTCCCTCTTCCCATTCCTGCTACCCCTTCCCGCCTCCTCACCCAGAGGGCACAGACAGGGACCCCCGCGGCCGGCGTGGGGAGACCCCACTCGCTACAAGCAGCCATCGGAAAGCTCTCCCTCGCCCTGACCCTCGACCCTCAGCCCCTGCAAGGCGCAGCAGCGTCAGGCACTGGCCCTGAGGCGGCGCGGTGTCTCAGCCCAGGCGGGCTCTCACCAGAAGAACGCCGGGAGCAGAAATTCGCGTCCTGCAATGGGTTGGGCTTCTCCTCCGGGGACACCTGCCGCATCTTGCCAGCTTGGACCCGCGGGGGCCGGAGGCGTGGGGTGGGGGCAATCGGGGGCCACACACAGGTGAGAGGCGAGCCCGCAGGCGCTGCTGATGGAGGCGATGGGGGAACCGCACGGTGCGGGGCGCAGGACCCCAGGCGCCCTCGTTCCCGCACTGGGCCGCAAAGTATACCAGATGGCGCGCTCTGAGCTCGGGTCCCCACCCAGAAGATGGAGAGGGATGGGCAGGCTGCAGCAGAAACACCCCTCAGCTGTGGTGAAGACCAGAGAAAGCTGGCAGAAGGAGATAGCAGCCCGCCCTCCGGGCACGCTGCCCTCATCAGGACCAAACAACGGCACTGTGGGAAGGTCTCCAACTGGAATGCAGCAGGACCTGGGCGGCCTTCCTGGGAGAGACCCCACCCCGCCGCGAGATACCCTGAACTAGTGGCCAGTACTGGTCAGTGGAGGTGAGCACAGATGACAGGCACAAAGCTGCCAGGCTACTGAGATGACAGCCCCAGGCTCCCCAGTGTCTGTTCTACTGCTAGGCTGGCCCTGAGGAATCCTGTTTTGATAAGATGAAGGAAAAGGAAAGACCACAGCACATCCTTCTCCTGACATGAAGGACAGTTATTCAGCAGTAAACTGATGCACAGAGAAAAGTACATAAGCAAAAAGTCAACATTTACTTTGTTTATCCCTCAAATAAATAAACTTTGAATCAGCCAATAAGCAGGTATCAGTTCAAGAAGGAAATAAGTAACTTCAGACATTTTCCCCATACATGAACCTCATATGAATATATATGAAGAATATAAATGCATTCAAAGAAATATTTCTGGAATGAAAAAACAAAGTGTGGTATAAACATACAATGTCATATCACTCAGCCTTAAAAAGGAAGGAAATTCTGACACACGTTGCAGCGTGGATGAACCTTGAAGACTGTGATGTTGTGACTTATAATTAGAATATGTATTTAGTCTTGATGATGTTGCTGGCACAGAACTCCTAACACCCTTAGGTGCTTTAAGGTAAGCGTGAAGAAGTATCTTTTGATAATTATAACAGGCCCCTTTCAACTACACCTGAGTTTTAGTAAATTAATCTGTCAGAAAAACCAAACACCTGATTAAAGGGTTGGCATTTTCAGCCACACCCTCCATGTCTAGGGAGAAGAAGGACTGGAAACAGTTGAATTACCAATGGCCAATGCATTAACCAGTCTTGCCTAAAGTATGCTTCTATGAAGCCTCAATAAAAAACCAATAGGATGGGGTTCACAGAGCTTCCCGGCTAGTGCACCTGTGCAGGTGCAGGAAAAGTGACTCACCTGGAGAGGCCTGGAAGCCCCTGCCCCTCCCCCTACCTTGCTCTCTGCATCTCTTCCATCTGGCTGTTCTGCAGTTGAATCCTTTTATAATAAACTAGTGATTTAGTTGAGTAAACTGTTTTCCTGAGCTGTAAGCCACTCTAGAAAATTACAAACCCAAGGAGGGGGTTATGGGAAGCCTGATTTATGATCAGTCCATAAGAAGAACAGGTAACCACCTAGACTCACCACTGGCTTCTGAAGTTGAGAAGAAGGAGTAGTATTGTGGGACTGGGTCCTTGACCTATACAAGGTCTAGCAAAAACTCCAGGCAGACAGCGTCAGAACTGACTTAACTGTGGGACACAGTTGTGTCTTATAGTCTGAGAACTGGTTCAGTTCAGTCACTCAGTCGTGTCCGACTCTTTGTGACCCCATGGGCTGTAACACACCAGGCCTTTCTGTCCATCACCAACTCCTGGAGTTTACTCAAACTCATGTCCGTTGAGTTGGTGATGCCATCCAACGACCTCATCCTCTGTCGTTCCCTTCTCCTCCTGCCTTCAAACTTGCCCAGCATCAGGGTCTTTTCGAATGAGTCAGTTCTTTGCATCAGCTGGCCAAAGTATTGGAGTTTCAGCTTCAACATCAGTCCTTCCAATGAATACTCAGGACTAATTTCCTTTAGGATGGACTGGTTGAATCTACTTGCTGTCCAAGGGACTCTGAAGAGTCGTCTCCAACACCACAGTTCAAAACTTAAATTCTTCAGCACTCAGCTTTCTTTATAATCCAACTCTCACATCAATACGTAACTACTAGAAAAATCATAGCTTTGACTAGATGGACCTTTGGTGGCAAATTAATGTCTCTCCTTTATAATAAGCTGTCTAGGTTGGTCATAACTTTCTTCCAAGGAGGAAGGGTCTTTTAATTTAATGGCTAGAGTCACCATCTGCAGTGACTTTGGAGCCCAAGAAAATAAAATCTGTCACTATTTCCCCATCTATTTGCCATGAAGTGATGGGACTGGATGCCATGATCTTAGTTTTCTGAATGTTGAGCTTTAAGTCAACTTTTTCACTCTCCTCTTTCACTTTCATCAAGAGGCTCTTTAGTTCTTCACTTTCTGCCATAAGGGTGGTGTCATCTGCATATCTGAGGTGATTGATATTTCACCCAGCAATCCTGACAGACTGAAAACCACAATCACAGAAACTGAAGATTAGCTGTACTTAAAACAATCAAGGTGACACTGGTCAGACCAACATGACTAATTTCAAGACGACTGTAGCTCTGACTCTGCTCTTTATACTCATAGCCCTCTCCCTCTGCCTATAAAAGTTCTTGTCCACTAATTGTCAACAGTGGGGACAGTCAGCCTTTGGACAGGTGCCCACCCTCCCCCCACTCATACATACTGGCATCTAAAATAAAGTTCTTTTCCACCAACCTGGTCTCTTTATTGGCTTTTGAGCAGCGAGCAGCCAGACGCCCCCCACCCCTTCAGTATCACTTTTTGGCCTTCTATGGTCAGCCTTTGAACTATCACAGCACCGGCCATGGTGAGAGGGGAGTGACTTTAGTGTTATAATGCACGATCAGAGACCAGACCACGCTCAACACCATCTTGATTAGCTGGATCAAGCCAGTTTCTGTGGGATCCTGTTTTTCTCAATATATGCGCCCCTCTTCCTTCCTGTCTCAAAAGCATGGATACATTGTTTCCATAGTGACAAGGCCATCTTAGCCTGTCATCTTGAAGACCATACCTGTGTATGGGGTTACACAGGGTTCTCTGTGTATCCTGATGCCTATGTCCTTCCCTTTCCCATTTAAGCAATACCAGGTTGTCTTCCTCAGATGAAGGGCACCAGGGACTCCCACTTATTTCAGGAGCAATATCAAGCCCCAGCCAAGAGGGAGTTACCTTATGCATTAAAGAAAACAAAACAAACAAAACTGATTATATCAATACCTTTCCTATTGAACATTCAGGAATAGGGAGAAATTGGCCTCTTTCTCTTCATCAACATTATCTCCACAGGTAACAAAGGAAACAGTCATTAAAGGTAAGGTGGGGCCCTTAATATTCAGGGAGGCTGGGCTGTGATGGAACAGTCATCAACAAAGCCCATCAACAATTCCCCGGGAGTAAAAGTAGAATCTGGATAATGAAATAAAGTGTCACTTTTTTTCTCTCCCTTTGTGCTGAGTCTTGTTTCACTTGCTCACAGGGCACCTCGTGCAGAAGCCTCACACCTGGCCCTTCAGACAAGACTCCCTGGTGTGAAACAGCTGCGCTGACACTTCAGGTCTGAGGGCTCTGTGTGTCTCTGTGCCTGGCACTGTGATTCAAGATGGCAGCAAGGGGGCCATGTGGAGAGATGCTGAGCCCAGCATTATGATTCAAGATGGTGGCCCCAGGGCCAAATGCAGAGACTGAGCCCAGCTCTATGATTCAAAATGGTGGCAAGGGGGCTGTGTGCAGAAATGCTGACCTAGCATTACGACCTGGAGCCACGAGCAGCACAGCTGAGCCTGTCCTGTGAGAACCCCTCCATCCCCTAGCTGACAGGAATCACACACAGCAGTCCCAGGAGTGCTATTAGGAGAGAGTGTGTCCTCTAGAGCACATTCTATTGGGACAAGCCACACCTGGCAGAGGGGCTTCCCAGGTGGCTCAGCAGTAAAGAACCTGCCTGCCAGTGCAGGAGACTCGCTTTGATCCCTGGGTCAGGAAGATCCCTTGGAACTGAAAATGGCAACCCATTCCAAAAATGCCTGGGAAATCCCACTGACAGAGGAGCCTGCAGGGCAAAGAGCCAGACATGACTGAGTGACTAAGCACACACACAACCTGGTTAAAGGACTCCAAGCCCCCCTTTGGGTCTGACTGGAAAGGGTCAGTAACAAAGTAGGAAGAAATCAAACCATCTCTGTTTTTCCTGGTGACTCAGATGATAAAGAATGTGCCTGCAATGGAGGAGACCCGGGTTTGATCCCTGGATTGGGAAGATCCCCTGGATAAGGGAATAGGCAACCCACTCCAGTATTCTTACGTGGAGAATTCCATGGAATTCTGGTGGATGGACAGGGAGGCCTGGCGTGCCGCAATTCATGGGGTCACAAAGAGTCGGACACGACTGGGTGACTGAACTGAACTAAACTGAACTAAACTGAACTAATAGCCCATGGAGTTCCAAAGAGTCAGACAAGACTGAGTAACATTTTCTAGCAATGAAAGTTACTGCCATTTGGGAAGAAATGAGATCTTTTGCTTCCAACAGAGGTCCTCTCTTGGCTGCAGGGTGAAATTACCTGTGGGGTTTTAAAAAGCGTTGCCTCCTGCTTTATCTCTCCCAAGATTCCGATGTAACTGAGATGAGGCTTCAGCACTGGGATTTACAGAGCTCCCCTCGTGATTTTACAAACCACAAGCCTTTGCCATGTTTAGCTATAAGGACTCTATCTGGACGAGGAACAGAGTAAACAAATCAGGTGATTCTGTGTCTAGGGTGTATGAGGTGGGTGAGGTGAGGGTCTGTGATACCTGTTGCCCGCTGAGAGGTCTTACTGGCCCCTCATTCCATGGCCTTTCCAAGCTGCTCACCTGGATACATGGATTCTTCTGCCCCCTGGTGGTAATGTTTAGTATAACACAGTTGTCCTTGGAAGTGTTTTTTTTTTTTTTTTTAAATTTTATTTTATTTTTAAACTTTACATAATTGTATTAGTTTTGCCAAATATCACAATGAATCCACCACAGGTATACATGTGTTCCCCATCATGAACCCTCCTCCCTCCTCCCTCCCCATACCATCCCTCTGGGTCGTCCCAGTGCACTAGCCCCAATATCCAGTATCGTGCATCGAACCTGGACTGGCAACTCGTTTCTTACATGATATTTTACATGTTTCAATGTCATTCTCCCAAATCTTCCCACCCTCTCCCTCTCCCACAGAGTCCATAAGACTGTTCTATACATCAGTGTCTCTTTTGCTGTCTCGTACACCGGGTTATTGTTACCATCTTTCTAAATTCCATATATATGTGTTAGTATACTGTATTTACGTTTTTCCTTCTGGCTTACTTCACTCTGTATTGGAAGTTTTATAGGAGCCCAGCCTAGTTGGCCTTCCCTGGTGGCTCTGGTGGTGAAGAATCTCCCTGCCAGTACAGAAGCTGCAAGGTTCAATCCCTGGTTCGGGAAGATCCCCTAGAGAAGGAAATGGCAACCTATTCCAGTATTCTTTTCTGGAGAATCCCATATTCACAAAGGAGCCTAGCAGACTACAGTCCATGGATTCACAAGAGTCGGACATGACTTAGCGACCAAACCACCACAGCCTTAGTTCACCACAAACCTGAGCCTGAGTCCCAAGGTGTGGCTTGCTGGGAGGGAAATCTTAGGAGCCATACAGGATGAGCAGCTCAGCAGTAACTTCAGGAGTCTCTCCTGCATAGGGAAGCTCAAGGAGCTCCAGGCCACTGGCCAAGCACAAGTCTATAACAGCTCTGTGACTGGAGTCTTCCTGTGCCTGGGGTCTGAGTGGTGTGTGTATTCAGTCATGATGACTCTTTGGGACCCCATGGCAGAGGATGGGATTTCCCAGACAGGAATACTGGAGTGGGTTGCCATTTCCTCTTCCAGGGGATTTTCCTGACCCAGGAATGAAACCTGCATCTCTTGGGTTTCCTACAGTTGCAGGCAGATACCTTACCACAAGCACCCCTGGGGGGGGGGTGTTGAGGAAATTGGTTTTATCAGCCAGTGACAGGTGCTTCCCAGCCTCAGTGTTAAAGAATCGGCCTGCCACTGCAGGAGACACAGGAGAGGCAAGTTCCTTGTCTGGGTTGGGAAGACGCCCTGGAGGAGGAAATGGCAACCCACTCCAGTATTCTTGCCTAGAGAATCCCATGAACAGAGAAGTCTGGCAGGCTACAGTCATAGGGTTGCAAAGAGTCAGATGTGACTGAGCACAGCCAGTAACAAGTGCCTATGATATCGAGCATCAAGAAGTGCAAAGGTGTAAGGTGATGAGCATCCCAATAAACAGCAGCCACCACTTATTCTGCTCAGTGTGCCAGGATGTGTTTTTACTTAACTATCACATTTAATTATTTTTTGGTATATAAAAAGTTATTACTATCATGCTTTCTTCATCCAAATTTATGATCTTGGTCTTTCCTTCTTGCCTTTGTATAAGGCCAAAAGAGAGACACTGGCTAATTTGACAACCTTAAAGCGGACTCCAGGAATGTCACCAATGGCATGACCTTTGCAACCAAATCCAGCAACCAGAATGTCATCATTTTCCTCAATAGAATTCAAGTAACCATCACTGGGTACAAAGGCTGTGATTTTTTGCCATTCTTGATGAGCTGAACCCTGACACATTTCCTGATGGCAGAATTTGGTTGTTTGGCTTCAACTCCTACTTTTTCGAGCACAATTCTCTTGGCATGAGAAACGCCTCCAAAAGGGTTGGCCTTCAGGGCTGTGCCCAAATGGGCTTTCTTGTACTACTTACCATGCCGCTTCTGAGCTTGTCGGTGGTTACAGAAATTCCTGGCAGTATGAAAACCGTGACACTTGCTCATTCTGCCAGTGTCACGGGCCTGAACAAAAGAATATCATATTTAATTTTAACACAAGCTCTGAGGGTATTAGAAGCCCCATTTCACAGCACTTTAAGACCTTGATCAATGTCATAGGACTCCTAACTGACAGATGCAGCCTGTGAGCCCAGGCAGCTGGGACCACATTCTGTCCCCACTCCATGTGTGTCCCGCGGGACCAGGAGTTCTCCCTGCCCAAAGACCGCTCAGTGGCTTCAGCCTGACTCCCTGGGTGGGCCCATGAGGTCCCTCATGGCGCTCACAGTCCCTTTGCTCCTACTGCCCCTGACTCGGGTCCTTCCTTCTGCAGGGCAGCCCCCGAGAGCCCCACGGTCGGCAGGAGGACACCCTTGTCCCATTCTGGTAGCTTCTCCCTGCAGCCAGCTCCCGGGGGTGGGGTCAGGCCAGGTTGTGAGGAGAATCAGGAGAGAAGAAGGAAGGGAGTGAGCTCGTGGTCAGCACTTACCTCTGACCTGGGACTCCCTCTCTCTCCCTGACACTTCCCACCACTTGTGGCAGCTCCCCTCCATGCCCACCGCCCCCCCTTCATTATAAGTGCTCCTGTAGCTCTGCTGTGGATCAGAGTCACCAGAGGAGGGGTCAGAATGCAGGTTCCTGGGCTCTACTCCCAAAGATCTGATCCAGGAGGTCACATAGTGGGGCCTGGGAATTTGAATTTTTAACCAACAACCCAGTGGGTTTTGATGCAGGGGGGTCCTCTGAACAAACTTTGAGAAGCATTTAACAGACCTGTCACTCACATCCGTGGCCCCAGGTCAAGAGTACAGATGAAGCCCATACTACACGTTTAAACAGTTAAAAGTTATAAATCAGTCAATCAAAGTTGTCAAGTACACCTTCCTAACTATTAAAACCTGGCAGATTGGGTTTTGGACACTGAGCTCCAAGCCAGAAGGCGGGACAGCAGAGGGAGGAGCCGCCCCAGCCCCCAGCCCTCCCCCTGTTCTTCCCACCTCTGGCTCTGACCCTCTTTGTGCCCTGAACAATCTGCTGCTCAAGAAAGAGCACCCCCAGCCTTCAAGACCAAGCTCAGACCACCCTCTTCCGCCCCTTAAAGAGCTGAATCTTTACCTCCTGTCAGGCTGGGACATGGGCCCCGGGAGGGAGGCGGGCACTGGCTCTGGGAGCAGGGATTTGGGGGTCCAGGTGCTCAGAGTATGGCCTGGAGGGGGTGGGGCTCCAGGTGGCCACACCCCCTGGTCCTCTCTGCCTGCCCCTGGGGAGGGTGCAGCCACAGAATGATGGAGCAGGGCTTCTAAACCAGCACTTCTCTGACTATACTGGGAGCAGGAGTCACCTGGGATCCGGAGATTCTGAGTCAGTGGGTCTGGGTTAGAGACAAGATTCCGTGTTCTAACAGCCTCCCAGGGTAGGCCAAGGACGCTGGTCCACAGGCCTGGCTTAAAATAGCAGGGATCTGGAGCATGGCGGGCGGAGTTTTCCTGTAAAGGACCAAGAAGTGTTTTTCCAGGCTTTGGGGGCCTTATGGTCTCTACTCAGGAAAACATCTACTTCTGCTTCATTGACTATGCTAAAGCCTTTCTGTGGGTCACAACAAACTGGAAAACTTAAAGAGATGGGAATCCCAAACCACCTTATCTGTCTCCTGAGGAACCTGTATGCAGGTCAAGAAGCAACAGTTAGAGCCGGATATGGAACAACTGCCTGGGTCAAAATTAGGAAAGGAGTATGACAAAGCTGTACATTGTCACCCTGATTTAATTTATATGAAAAAGAATGTATGTATCTGTGTAACTGAATCACTGCTGTACAGCAGAAATCAACACATTGTAAGTCAACTATACATAAATAAATTTTTAAATGAACAAAAAAAAAGCTAAGGGTGTCATTAGGTTCATTATAGTAATGTTTATTTTGGTTACTTGATTAGCCTGGTGTTTGCCAGATATTTCTACTTAAAAATATAATTCTTCCCTAAAGAATTAATCTGAGAAAATATTTTGAGTCCTTGAAAATGCCATGTCTTCCCCAACCCCCAAACATTCACTGTCTATTCAGCCAATGATGAAATTTGTCTGAATTATTTATGACAATGATGGCTGCCATATGGTACTTTTATGTAAATCTGTTTAGATTTGTGAGTTGGCATTCTACTGCAAAAAAAAAGAGCTTTCCCTTCCTCCTATTTTCTGTCTTATTGGAATCAATATAAATTCAGATTTTAAAAAAATTTTATTGTTGTGAAATGTAGGGTTTAAAGACCCTCAATCCTCTGTTTATCATTACTCGTGACATTTCTAATGTGATTTAAACTACATCTAGGAGACTCATTCTTTGTCTAGATAGTCTGCAAAATGTAATTTTAAAAATGTTTTTCACATAATGTTCTCCAGAATTAAATATGATTAGATTTTGGATCAAACACTGTTTTGGAATACCCCAAGCTTCCACCTATTGGGATGGATACTTGTGAGCATGGTTGTTGAGTGAAAGAGTGAATTTAGTCAGAACTATTCAATGTAAACTTTGTGTAAAACATTCTTAGTGTGTCTTAACCTTGGTTCTTAAAACACACAGTCACACACACACACACATACACACAAACACACAATCCCAGTTTGACTCGTAAAGCAAGTCAGATGGGTCTGAAGTACAGATGGAGGTCTCATCATGCTGGGCATGTTATTCCTTCTTGTAATGTTATTTTTTAGGTCTGAATTCAAATAAATATATGTTTATCCCAGCTTTCAACACACATTGCTATTTTAGTTTTCAGAAAAAAAAAAATTCCTTAGAACATCAGGTTTAAAAAACAAAAGCTCAGTTAATCCCTATTCTTTCTGTTTTTAAAGGAAAATTAAGAGCTCACACATAAAATCTTGTGTTTAAAAAACTCTGAATAGTTTTAAAGTAGCCTGTTGTGTTTCCAGGTACCTTCTTCAACTTTAGGACAATGTTGCTGATTCAAAGAAAGGAAATTCAAGAATAGCATCAGTATAAATACATGCACAGTATTAGCTTTGGTGGGGGGGCACCTCTAAACGTAAAGAGAAATTTAATTATTTCCAACTTTTTAATGCTATTAAAATATTGATAATGTACAATAGGGCCTTTTGAAAGCCCATATGGTCTCATTTTAAGCATAAGTAAGATGATAACAATTAATAACAAGGGTAGAGCTGGAGAGGGTAGTACTGATCGACAGCTAATCACATATCCAGCATTGTTCAAAAGCAGTGTTTCTCACCTGTCTGGGATTAAGCATCAGTTTTATCTAATTTCACATTTTCAGTCCATTGTGACCTAATCACTGAAACACTGTGCACAGCTAGTGTGCAACTCAGCCCTGTGCCCCTCCCCCTGCAAGTGCAACAGTCACACTGGTCTCTGGGATGTTCAGGATCCCACCATCCTAAGTGCGGATGTCACAGCAATAGCTGATGGCTCTGAGTTTCTAGCTTTCTTAAATTTCCTGTGCATACTTCTAGCCTGGTTACAAACAGTTAACGGAGTGGCACTAGTGCACAGCACATTGGGCGTGTCACTGTCATAGTTAATCTTTGCATCAGCCCTCTGAGAATCATACTATCCCCACTTCAACTTTCAGACAAAGACGCTGAAGCACAGTGGACTTCCCAATCTTAAAAGCCCATGATTAGCAGGAAGCTGACATCGTATCTAAACCCAGTTAGTGTCCAGAGGAGCCCGGATTTGTCCTTGGAAGGCTGACTCCAGAGCTTGTGCTCCTCCCCATGTGCTGGTGTCATTTTAACAAGAGGAACAGTCTTGTTTAGCCCATCAGATGAGGACCTCCTCAAATACACCTTCTACAGTCCACAAACCTCCTTCATCCACACCCATTTTGCTCTTTTCTCGTGGTGATTAAGAATCACCAAGGTCAGTGATTCCACCCTGTGTCATTGGATGCTCCTGGTCCATCCATCATCCCAACCAAAGCAATGGTTCAAGAGCAGGAATTATATTCATTTTCCAGACAAAGTAGCTGAGAGGCAGAGGTTAAGATACTCTCCCAAGCATGAAACTAAGTCTACATGGCTGTAGGGTGTCCAGAGCCCATTTTATTAAGGATGGTGCCAGTTTATTTCCCTGGAATCTTGGCTGGTTATCGGTTTCCCGTCACTCTCAAGTGTCCCACTCTGGACAGTACATTCTTTGGGCACCCACACTGCTGGTGAGAGCAGAGAAAGACCTGACAGGCAGGTCAGTGTGACTGACTCCAAAGCCAGGGCTGTCTGTTATCCCAGGCTACCTCTTAGAATTTCAAAATTATAAATTTGAAAAGGAAGGTTTGTTCTCAGTCAACATTTATTCATTCAACAACCATTTACTGAGCACCCCCTACATGATGCACACTGTGCTGGAAGATGTAATTAAAAAGCGGATAGGGCATAATTCCAAGTCTTACTCTCACTTGATTTAATGAGAAAACAGACCACGTGTGAACACTCACAATCAGGGTGAAAGTGAAAGTGAAGTCGTTCAGTTATGTCCGACTCTTTGTGACCCCGTGGACTGTAGCCCACCACCCATGGGATTCTCCAGGCAAGAATACTGAAGTGGGCTGCCATTTCCTTCTCCAGGGGATCTTCCTGAGCCAGGGATCGAACCCAGGTCTCCTGCATTGGAGGCAGACGCTTTAACCTCTAGGCTACATCATATAGAAGCAGTGCACAATGGAACGAACAGGCCCCTTGTTTACAGATGAAGTGTCTCAGGATGGAGACAACAGGACGCTAACCAAGCATGGTTAACAAACGAGAGGCGCTCAGGGTCCTAGGGAAATACGAGTTACCTAGGATGGTGACTTCCTAGAAGAGGTGACAACTAGGCTGACCCTGGAGAATGAGGATATCTCCCTTATATGGGCATTCTCCTCTATTTTTCAGACCAGAGGGTATTGAGGAGAATCACTAAATCACCGTTTGACTTAGACATCAGTCATCAAGAGTTTCCCCCACAGTACACCCTCATCACCTACCTCTTGAGCTGTGATACATGCTGTGGGGGGAACATGGAGATGTTCTGTCTTGACCTCCCTTCAAAGACTCACTGTCCAGCACTGAAGTGCTGCCAGTGGGCAAGTTTAAACCACCAGCCCCTCTGGAAGCAGCCTATGTGCGCTACCCATACAGGAAGCAGTATGGCAGCCTGGCCAACGGATGTGTCAGGACAACCCTGGAAAGCCATCATCACTCCAGACCCCTATGTGGTCAGCTAAGGTCATCTGGCCAGTGTTCCTCTGCCCTATCCCGTTTCGTCCCTCCTGATTCCACAGTGTTGACCCCAAGGGTACCCCTGATACACATTTCAGCACTAAACTTCATCTGAGTCTGCATCCTAGAGAACTAACCTGCATGTATCAGAAAACATTCCAGTATTCGGGGAGCATTTTTATTTGAAAATTACTGGTTACATACATATTTATAACATTATAAGACCCCCAAATAAAATACAAAATGGTAGAAACAAGGACTTTTTGTGTGAATGTGGTTACCTTTGGTTTAAAATCCACAATCTAATGTGGTCTGACCAAAATGAGATTGTTATATATTAATAACAAAAGAAAATGATTATGTTCAACCATATGAAAGTGCCATTTTATAGCTTATAAAAAGACTGGATGTTAGCAGTTCCACATGGTTCAATCTAATCAAAAAAATCCACTAGCATTTGAAATTTAGAAAATATTATACTTATGAATAACCCATAGACAAAAGATATAATGAATTAAATTAATAATTAGAAAATACATAATACTTTGACTATTGATTGGTAGTAAGTATCAAAACTTGTAGGTTGTAGCTAAAGTGGATCTCAGAAAAAAAAGTCAGCTTCATATAATTATATTAGAAAAATAATGACATTATTAATGTTTCCAATTTAAGAGTTTAGAGGAAAAAAATCTCAAAGGAAAAGTTGAAGGAAAGGAAAAATGATGTGAAGAATTAGAGGAAAAAAAAAAAGAGCCTCAATAAAACAAAAAGTTGATTTTTTTGAAAATAGGAAAAAGTTATGCAAGATTATTAATAAAAAAGTGAAAGCTTAAAGAAAACTAAAAGCCAAAAGGATGCAGAGATGCTGCAGAGATTAAGCATATAAGATACTATGAATACATATATGCCAGTTAAGCTCAAAACTCACAGGAAACAAATCTACTTCTAGAAAAATGAAACGTACCAGAATGACTCTGCAGAAATAACAACTTTTACCAAAAGTTACCTAGACAAGATGGTTGCACAACCTTGTAAACATGATTAATGCCACTGAATTGTATGATTTAAAATGGTTATATGGCAAATTTTATGTTATATATGTTTTACCACATTTTTTTAATGTAAAAAAAAATTAAATCTTGTATCTAGAAGACAGTCTAGCACACGTTTGTGCTTCATGAGCAAATCCAAGGAAGGGTTCCTACTTTGAGAAAGCATATTTTCTCTTTCTTCTCTTTTAGAGGGCTTTCCCAGTGGCTCAATTGTAAAGAATCTGCCTGCAATGCAGGGGACACAGGAGACAAACATAAAATATTGCTCTATATTTTAACCATATTTTATTTTTGGAGGGCAACACCTCTCTTTCCTATAATGTCACTTAAACTCCACATATCGTATGTTTTTCCTATTAGTTATCTCTAGTATTTTAACCAGAGATCTTTGAGTGGAAAAATGGGTCATAGTGTTAAAGGAAGTAGTGACACAAAACAGCAACTTCACACAGTCTTCAAGTAAACAGAAGCCCTGACATAATTGGAAAGTAATATGTAATTCTGGAAACAGTAAAAAAAAAAAAAAAAATCTGTGACAACTTTTTCTCAAATCTTAGAAAATGAGTTTGGCTCTGAAGTCTCTCAAGACACAGAACCTGGGAGACAGGTTTATTGGTGGCCTGCACTCTGATTTGGATAAAAAAAGAAAATACTGTAAGATATAAATAAAGATAATAAATCCGTTTGCAAGAGCTTGAAATCACTGAGTGAAGGTGGAGGAAAAAAATATAGAAAAAAAAACCATCTTGTGATATGTAAATATTTGTTGCTAATGCAAAAAAAAAAAGTATAATATAATTTATGCAGTGCAAAAACCTATTGGAAAAATGCCTTTGGAATAGACATGAAGTCATGGTAGAATCACAGAGATGACCCAGAGGGATGGTATGGGGAGGGAGGTGGGAGGGGGGTTCAGGTTGGGGAACATGTGTACACCCATGGTGGATTCATGTTGATGTATGTCAAAACCAATACAATATTGTAAAGTAATTAGCCTCCAATTAAAATAAATAAATTTATATTTTAAAAAATTGTTAAGGCTGAGTGCTGTCCACTGGACATTCATAACATTCATAAAACCACACAATCACTCTGAGTGATATCTGGCTATTTCCTTCAAAATGCACCCGGGCATGGGGAAAGACAAAAACAAAATGTTTAAGAGTTTTAGAGTCCTTCTCCTAAGGCAACACATTTCTAGGTCCACTTCTTCATTTGAAGCAAATCGTATCACTACTGGAGACACAATTTAAAACGACGGGTGTGTTTATTCTATGGAGGAAGTAGCCCCATTAGAACCTTCAGTGGGGCTGAACTTAATGCCAAACAACCTGTAGATCCACTAGAGTTCTGATCATTCTGATTAACAAATAAGTTTTATCACTAGAGCAAATTGGTAAGTAAAATCATTTTGCTAACTCAAAGCCTGGAGATAAACACAGGGTGACAAAAAGGCTGGGAAATCTATTAATATTGTCTGCCCAAGGGTTTCTCATGTTCACACATAATATGAGCACAACAAATTTGGATGTTAATATCAGGTTGTAATCCCTATGTTTTAAAAACTCTGCTTGACAAGTATTGAAAATAAGGAGTAGGAAATGGAGAAACTGTAACACTGCTGCTGCTGCTGCTAAGTCGCTTCAGTCATGTCCGACTCTGTGCGACCCCATAGACGGCAGCCCACCAGGCTTCCCTGTCCCTGGGATTCCCCAGGTAAGAACACTGGAGTGGGTTGCCATTTCCTTCTCCAATGCATGAAAGTGAAAAGTAAAAGTGAAGTCCCTCAGTCTTGTCTGACTCTAGTGACCCCATGGACTGCAGCCTACCAGGCTCCTCTGTCCACGGGACTTTCCAGGCAAAAGTACTGGAGTGGGGTGCCATTGCCTTCTCCAAACTGTAACACTATGTAGCCATTAAAGGGAATGAGACAACTATATGCATTGATATAATGTGAACTATAATATTAGCTGAAAAAGGAAAGAATAGCTATCACCTCTGCTTAAAAACAGGAAGACCACATGTTCACAAGTTCTTCCTGATGCACAGAAGTCAACAAGACAGTGAACAGTGGTTCTGGGGCTCCACCTGGGGAGGAGCTCTGTGATGACGGGAGTGAAGGGTGACTTACATTCTGTTCATAAACTCTTAAAAAGTATTTTTAAAAGATTTTAAATTTTGTAGCAGTATATTGCCGGGAGCCAGCACAGGAGTCCCCACCCATGACAAGGTCATGCGGGAGAGCTCTGATGGGCAAGGCAAGTCAGAGCTCAAGGGGCCTCCCCCTCCCTGGACCTGCCTGAGCATCTACCCCAAAACCAAAATCTGTCTGTTTTACTATTTTATAACTTTTACCAACTCCCCTGACATTAACGGGGGGCTATCCCCGACCACCTTTCTCTGAAGAAAATTAACTTAGAGCTCTAGTTAATAATTCTCCTGGGCATAATAGGAGTGTTTCAATTCAAACCCCTCTGATGACTTTCTAGCTTGCCTGACAGGTATGTTCAGATTCACAGCCTCCCAACCATGAGAGGCATGGGAAGCTTAAGATATTCTAACAATGCAGAGCTTCTCAGAGAGTTAAAATTGTTAGAATAGAACTAGTAGAGGATTTCTTTTTTGAGCTAATGCTTGCTGCCAGATTTCCATATCCCTTACCTACTGTGTCCGTGGGAGTGTATTGATTAATATAGTTGGTGTATAGAAATGTAAGTAGTACCTTTAATGTTTGTAACCTTGGACCTTTGAGTTAATCCTTTTCTTGTTATAGCCCACCACACTTTTGCCCTATAGGAATGCAACTTTATCTAATACTTTTGGAGTGTGGAACCTGACTTTAGAATAATCACCTTTAGAGAAAAATAAGTTTTCTGAAGAAAGGGTCGTAAAATGTTAACAGGCCTCCTGGCTAGAAGATGATGTAAATCACCTAAAACTTTTTGCATATGACAAGTTTGCAGAAAGAAAGCCTGGCTTTGATAAGGATCAAGGATTGCTGACCTTGCATGACTCTACCCCTTGCCCCATTATCCTCCATGCACAGCTGAAGGTATAAAAACTACTTTGGAAAATAAAGTGTGGGCTTTGCTCATCAGGCTTGGTCTCCCCTTGACGTTCTTTCTCTTTTCCTTTTCAGGCTGATTTCCCTGGAGCACAGGGGCCCTCTGCATTCACTTTCCTGCCTGGGCTTCTAAGACCCACTCAAGAAGGTGCCTAAGGTGGGGCACCTTCCGCGATTCGAGAGGGCTCCGGCGGCCTACGTGAACAGAGCAAGTCCCATGCTGGGGCTTTATTGGCTTCCTGCGTAAACCAAGGAATATCAGCCTCTTTTCTCTCTTCTATTTTCTTAACTGCAAAATTCTTTCCTTATCTCTTTATCTATTCTTTTAATCACCGACGCCGTCCTAGCGAGGGAATCCCTGGATCCAAACTGGGCTGGACACTGGTAGTATATGTATCATTTGTTTCAAAACTTATTATTAAAAATACATTTTAATCATTTGCAGAAGCAGTCCCCAACCTTTTTGGCACCAAGGACCCAGTTTCATGGAAGAAAAGTTGTCCACAGACAGGACAGGGGTGGGAGGGGAGGAGGTTCCAGTGCAATGTGAGCAGCAGATGAAGCTTTGCTCACCAGCCCATCACTCACCTCCTGTTGTGCAGCCCAGTTCCTAACAGCCCATGGAGTGGTACAAGTCTGTGGTCCAGTGGTTGGGGATCTGTGATTTAGACTCTGAAGCTACTTAGAAGAACTATGGATATATTTATTTTATTGTTGGGAGGCAAGGCTTCTGACTACAGCCTTTTTAAAAATGACCCCTTTTAATTCTTTTTTAATTGAAGGATAATTGCTTTACAGAACAGTGTTGGTTTCTGCCAAACATCAACATGAGTGAGCCTTAGGTATACATATGTCCCCTCCTTCTTGAACCTCCCTCCCACCTCCCTTCTCATCCCACCCCTCTAGATTGTTACAGAGCCCAGGTTTGAGTTCCCAGAGTCATACAGAAAATTCCAACTGTCTATCTATTTTACATTCAGTAATATGTTTCCACGTTACTCTCTCCATACATTCCACCCTCTTCTTCCCCCCACCCCCATCCCACCAGGTCCATAAGTCTGTTCTCTATGTCTCCATTGCTGCCCTGCAAATAATTCCATCAGTACCATCTTTCTAGATTCCATATATACAGGTTGGTATATGATACTTGTTTTTCTCTTTCTGACTTACTTCACTCTATATAATAGGTTCTAGGTTCATAATAATCTTATTAGAACTGACTCAAATGTGTTCCTTTTTATGGCTGAGTAATATTCCACTGTGTACACATACCACGGCTTCTTTATCCATTCATCTGTCAATGAACATCTAGGTTGCTTCCATGTTCTAGCTATTGCAAATAGTGCTGCTACAACATTGGGGTACACATGTCTTTTTCAATTTTGGTTTCCTCAGAGCATATGCCTAGTAGTGGGATTGCTTGGTCATATGGTTGTTTCATTCATAGTTTTTTAATGAATCTCCATGCTGTCTTCCATAGTGGCTGCATCAACTTACATTCTCACCAAGAATGAAAGAGGGTTCCCTTTTCTCAACACCCTCTCCAGCATTTAGTGTTTATAGGCTTTTTGATGATCGCCATTCTGATGGGTGTGAGGTGATATCTCACTGTGGTTTTGATTTGCATTTCTCTAACAATGAGTGATGTTGAGCATTTTTTCATGTTTGTTAACTATCTGTATGTCTTATTTGAATAAATATATGCTTATATCTTTCCCCCACTTTTTGATTGGGTTGTTTGTTTTTCTGGAACTGACTTGCATGGAAGTGTGATAGTGTTAGCATCGCCGACTCTTTGCGACCCCATGGACTGTAGCCCACCAAGCTCCTCTTTCCATGGGAATCTCCAGGCAAGAATACTGAAGTGGGTTGCCATTTCCTACTCCAGAAGATCTTCCTGACCCAGGGATTGAGCCTTGGTCTTGCACATTGCAGGGTTCTCCCTCACTGCAGGCAGATTCTTTACTGTCTGAGTCACTAGGGAAACCTTGCATGGGCAGCTTGTATATTTTGGAAAATAACCCTTTGTCAGTTGTTTCATTTGCTATTATTTTCTCCCATTCTGTGGGTTGGAAAAATGATCCCACTTTTTTTTTTTTAATATACTGTAAAACACTCTATAGTCTCAAAGCATTTAAGCACCTGTTCTCTCATCTGATCCCTGTAATGAGTGTGAGGAAACTGGCAGAGCTGTAATCCCTGCTCTACACACAGGTGAGGACCTGAGTCAAAGAGGCCTCGGGGGACACAAGGCCACATGAATGCTAAGTGCCTCCTCCATCGATTCAAACTGATCCAGGCGCCTAGAACTAAGATATTAGGATTTTGTAACTCCTGGGCTATATTAAGTGATTTCATGAGTAGATTAATAACACCTTTGTTACACACCAGGAGCAAAGAAACTTCAAAAAACTTCAACCAGGTCTGCTTCATCACAGAACAGAATGAATGACAGGCATTTATTCTTTGTTTGAGTTGAACTGTGTCACCTCCAATTTTACATGTTGAAGTCCTAAACCTGCCAGTACCTCAGAATGTGACTGCATTTGGAGACAGGCTCTTTAAAGAGGCAAAAAGTTAAAATGAAGTCAAACAGGTGGATCCTAATCTAATAGACTGGAGTTCTTACAAGAAGAGAAGATCAGTACATAGGTACAAACAGAGGGAAGGCCCTATGACGACACAGAGGGAAGACTGCATCCCCAAGCCAAGGAGAGAGACCTCAGAGGAAACCAACCCTACTGACACCTTGACCTCAGATGTCCATCCTCCAGGGCTGTGAGAAAATAAATTTATGTTGTTTAAGTTGTCTACTCTGTGGTACTTTGTATGGCAGTCCTAGCAAACTAATGCCCCTTCAGCTTTGTGTATCTGAAATGTAATTTCTCTGTTATCTCATGGATCATCTAAAAGGGTCAATCAGACAGTGATTCAGCTCCCCTGAACTATGTATTTTTTAAAAGTGTGACTTGGAAGCACCTTTTGTCACCTGTTGAGTTTTCTTTTCATATGAATGAATTCTGTTCTATTAGAGTGAAAATTTTGATGACTTAGGCTAATGCTCCTGGTGTTATAGCTCTGAACAATGCATGGGTGTCTGATGCTTGCACATCCAAAAACATGATAATCTGAGAGCTTACCTAAGAGGATGCAGAGTATGCAGAAATAATGTCAAGAAGATGTTCAACTGGGATGAGGATCAAGAAATGCATTTTTTTTTTTTTCTGTAGAGGTGACCTGACCCCGTGGCAGGACTACAACTCAGTGAGGTTCTGCCACTCTGTGAACTTGCATGATGGCCCCATCTTGGCTACCACGTGAAGGAAGCAGTGTTCCCAGAATTGACACAGAACACAGTACCTAGGGTGGCCCTCAGCCTCCCCCAGCAATTGCCCCTCTGTGCTTCCTGGACCAGCTTTGTGACCTTAGGTGAGCCCTGGACCCACTCTCCCCAACCATGACATGGATAAAAATGGACCATGATGAGATTACGTGAAATCATACATGTGAGAACAATGTAAAATAAATTGAGAAGAACTACACAAATGTAACTTACCCTGAATATTGTTAGAGTAGGTGCAGGATTACTAGACCAGGAAGCACAAGATTTCTAATTCTATGACCCATGTCTGTTTTTATATGTATGTTACACTTGATTTAAAACATTTACCGAAAGAAAAGATTTCTAATTCTCTGTCTTCTGCAAACTAACTTAACACCAATTATATACATAGGGCCACCTTCCTTCTAAGGGGCCTTAGGTTCATCACCTGTAAAATGAAGTTGTTGAAACCTATTATCTTATGTGATCTGGATCTATCAGAAGTTCTGTGATCTATTTCTCATTATTCAATGTCTTGATAATATATAATGATAACACAGTGTTTAAATGAAGACTCTGACACAGGTGGATACACCTCTTTCTGATGTGAAATGCCTACGGTGGAAAGACCAAAAGGGTTTGGTAGATTCCTGCTTGGTTTGTGATTTTCTTACCCAGAAAATGACAAATGCTTATCAAGTCTTCAATGACTGGCAGACACTCGAATTAATGAAAGTGCTCTGTGAATTTCAAGCATTAAAAAAAAATATATATATAGGGTGATATATGGCTCAGATGGTAAAGAATTTGTCCTCAGTGTGGGAGATTGGAGTTTGAGCCCTGGGTTGGGAAGATCCCCCGGAGAAGGGAATGGCAACCCACTCCAGTATTCTTGCCTGGAAAATTCCATGGACAGAGGAGACTAGCAGGCTACAGACAATGGTGTTGCAGAGTCAAACGTGACTTGACGACTAACACACACACTCTATGCTGCTGCTGCTGCTGCTGCTAAGTCGCTTCAGTAGTGTCTGACTCTGTGCCACCCCATAGCCCACCAGGCTCCCCCGTCCCTGAGATTCTCCAGGCAAGAACACTGGAGTGGGTTACCATTTCCTTCTCCAATGCATGAAAGTGAAAAGTGAAAGTGAAGTCACTCAGCCATGCCTGACTCTTAGCAACCCCATGGACTGCAGCCTATCAGGCTCCTCTGTCCATGGGATTTTCCAGGCAAGACTACTGGAGTGGGTTGCCATTGCCTTGTCCACACACACTCTATACTTGCATATAATATAAGTACTTTGGAAATGTTCACAACACAGACTTCCTTGTCCCTAAACCTAAGTATGAACTCTAACTCTGCCATCTCTTCAGTCAGCTCTGCAACCCAGAAAGTCACCTACAGTATGAGCAGTGGACGGTACTGCTCTGCATTTCCTCATTTCTAAGGAGGGTTGAGATGAGACAGTGATGAACTAAGGCCACATTTTAGATACATCTTTTATATAGTAGTACTTAGGATACTGGGACATGTTTTCTTTGAGACATTTAAAATATTAAACTAGTAATCCTATTCTACTTACAAGTGAAAATCTGGGAAATGCACAAAAGTATGAAGAATAGAAAATACACCCATAATTTAATACTTAGAGATGAGTTTTCTATGGGGAAGCCTTACTACAGGCAGCTGGAAGCCTTATCCCACCCAAAACCACACATGTCAAGGGTCGAGAACACCAGACCTTCCTTCCCTCCATCTTCCCATCAATCCTACTCCCACTCCCACCTTCTTCCAGAAAAACTTACAGATGGCTGTCTGACAATAGCTAAATCTCCTAAACTAGACCTCAGTTACCATCTCACCTTTCTTAGGAAGATGTCATGTGACCTGAGTGTTACCCATCGAGCACCTTCCTCACACCATGCACAGTACTTAGTGCTTCACACACCTCATCTCTGAGAAAGTGCTCTGTAAACCTTCAAGCACAATTCAGATTACAGTGTGATGGTATTGTGAGTTCTTGATTTGTCCTGATGACAATTTCATTTTCTAGAAGGTAGAGTAAGCCTGGGGGTGGTGAGTGGCAAATACACCTAAGTCTAAACAACAAAGAATTAGGGAGAAGCTGACAGTATCATGTAGAAGTTTTCTTCACAGATTAGAAAACAGAAGAGACCTACACCTTTCCCTGGAGGATCTTCCTAGAATAAGAATATTTCAAAAATTATCCCCTGAAATCTCAAGTTTCCTGGATATTCCTTGACAGAACTTGCATCACAAATATGCTGAGCACAAATCAAAATGAATGTAAAGGGTTTGCAAAATGAGAGTGGTCTGTGCTCTATGAGAATCTAAACCCAGAGTCCAGAAGTGTGGAAGTCCAATCTGAAATCTCTGTCACAGGCACATGTGTGTGCACACAGAAGAGTGCACACATCCTGACCCCACCCCCACCTCTGCTGCAGATTCTCAGCAGACCTGCTCTTAACCCGCCTTGTGTTGTTAAGACCCACTCATGAAGCTTAGTCTCTGGAGGTTTATAAGGCCACAGAGTGCTTGTTATCAGACCCCTGATAGAGATCTTGTGAAGAGGGAACCTGAAAACAAACTTTAATGACAACTGCCTGTCCTATTTTGCTCTTTTAGTGAGTACAGCTACTTCCTTCTTGCCCAGTTGTTGCACCATTTTGTAAAACAGACTGTTTCTATTCTGCAGCAAATTATTTGGCTGACCAGTTTCTTTCCGTTTCCCTGAATCCAAAACCTGTAAACAGCAAAAAGAAACCCATTAGTACATAATGTCTCCCAGTAACATATTATAACTCAGACAATATTTCAAAAAGTGGCAGGATAGGGAAACAGAAAATCTATTTGGGTGGTAGGGCTGGCTGATGTTTTAATAGTTTGATTAATTTGTTTTACTAGGCAGACAAAGGCCTAACCTGACCTTTTAATATTATAATGTTATAGGAAATAAAGAAAATAGAAGCTTTAGACTATGGCTACTGGTACTCTATAGCATCTTATTTTCTCTTCAGGGCATTTGGGGTTTTATCATTAGCACTTTTAGCACTCAGACTCTGAGCTTTGAGGAAATTTTTACAGATACACAAAGTTGGCAAATATGTTTACTCAAGAAAATCAAACTCCATTTACCTAAAAAATAGGTTGATGTCATACAAACCAGAGGGCAGTGCCCTGACAACAAATTAATGGTCGATTTGAGAATCTGAGCAATATTTGTGGAAAAATGCAAATGCTCCCAGGATTTCTTAAGGATCCTGGATTGTGTCAGCTTCTAAGAGGAACAGAATCCTTGTCCAAGGGGTTGAGATGCTTCTTGAAGCTGGATGTGGTCATAGTGTATTCTTCTGAAAGAGAAAGCCTGGCAAAAGGAGCTGGTACATAAGCAGCTTTTGCAAAACTGCTTTGCACAGAAGAAATATCTAGAAATCCACTTTTCTCTTTGGATAAGGCTAAAGAAGCAAGAAAGAATTTGAGCTCCAAATTCCAGTGATCATGGCCTACAGAGCACATGGGTCCAGCCCAACCTGAACCGCCTAGGATCTGAATCTATTTCCACAAATTATCTTTCTTTTCTTGTTTCTTTCTTTCTTTCTTCAGCTGCTTCCCTTTCACCCCTTTTACTGCTCATTAATAAGTCTGCTAAATACAAACTGAAAGGGAGAGGAAGGGGTCCTTCACTCTGCCTTTCTACTTATTAGTGACTTTGGTTAATGATTCTGGATGGGGGAAAAGTGTCTGAAAAAATTGGCCCAAGTGATATACTTATAAAAACAGTTCTGATGTTCAGTAGTATTTAATTCTTCATTTAGGTCATATTTGGAATAAATGCATATTAAGAGAATATGCTGGATGGGCTTCCCTGGTGGCTCAGTGGTAAAAGAATCTGCCTACCAGTGCAGGAGTCTTGTGTTCCATCCCTGGTCCAGAAAGATTGCACATCCCACAGAGCAACTAAGCCCATGTCCCATAACTACAGAGCATGTGGTCTAGAGCCTGGGAGCCTCAACTATTGAGCCCACATGCCTGGAGCCCATGCTCCACAACAAGAGAGCCCATGCAATGAGAAGTCTGCACACTGCAATGAAGAGTAGCTCCCACTCGCTGCAACTAGAGAAAAGTCTGTGCAGCAAGGAAGACCCAGCACAGCCTAAAAGGAATAAATAAATAAAAGTGTTTTTTTTTTTTTTTTAAAGAACAGAATATGCAGGAACTCTAAATAAGACATAGTTTTCCCCCCCCCAACAGTTAATTTTATCCTTTGCATTTAATTGGAAACACCTATTAGTCTCATAAATGCCATTTTCTTGTTAATCATTTGTTTACTACTGTGAATCACTGCTAAGGACAGCTTTCTCAAAAGAGTCTGAGAATAATCTAATCTGTTTCATCCACTTAATGGGCTTCCAAGGTAACTCAGTGGGTAAAGAATCTGCCTGCAATGAAGGAGACACAAGAGACACAGGTTTGATCCCTGGGTTGGGAAGATCCCCTGGAGAAGGGCATGGCAACCCATTCTAGTATTCTTGCCTGGAAAATCATATGGACAGTGGGGATGGTAAAGAGTCGGACATGACTGGGCAACTTTCGCTTTCACATCTGCATAACAATTTAAATGTTCGGTGAAAGTTGCTCAGTCATGTCTGACTCTTTATTACCCCATGGGACTGTAGTCCACCAGGCTCCTCTGTCCATGGAATTCTCCATGTAAGAATTCTGGAGTGGGTAGCCATCTCCTTCTGCAGGGGATCTTCCTGACCCAGGGATTAAACTCAGGTTTCCTGTATCGCAGGTGGAATCTTTACCATCTGTGCCACCAGGGAAGCCCTGTAACTTGGCATGTCAATTTAGATGTCTCAAATGTGCAATTCTACTTAAGCATAGATAGCAGAACATAACTACCACTCCTGACGTTGAAGAAGAAAAACTGCAGTTTTAAAACACTGGTCTCCACACATCTACATCAATTAATCTATGAAACAGTACACAAGAATTGGAAAAAAGACATTTTCTATGGTAAATAGTACTGGAAAAGCTGAACACCTGAAAATATTGGAAATTAAACATTCCCTCACATCATGCACAAAAATAAACTCAAAATGGCTTCAAGATCTAATATAAGGCTGGGAATTATAAAACTAAATGAAAATACAGGCAAAAGACTCTGACATAAATCACAGCAATTTTTTTTTTTTGATTAGTCTCCAAAAGCAAAAGAAATAAAAGGAAAAACAAATGGAACCTAATAAAACTTAAAAGCCAAGGCTCACATAGGGGCTACAAGAGCTGAGATGGGACACAGACTGAAAAAAGGCCAGAAATAGAATTTTACCAACTTAGCCTTTACATTTACTGGTTTAGTCAAAGACTCTAGATATTTTAGAATAAATAAACATAAAGCAAATCCAAATTCTTGTTATGTACAGAAAAATAGGTATAACTTTGGATTTTTAACATTCCTTATAAGAAAAAGCTCCTACAATCTCCCGTTAGGTCCCCAACTCTTCTCATAACCCGAGATAAACTATAAACTAGAACACATATTCAAGTTGGTATGATAACAATCCCTGAACCCATAGGATCTCTCCAGGAACCCCAACCCTGAATTGTTTATAAAGCTCTAGTAGGTTAAGTAAAAATACATTATGTTGGATGAGTAAGTCAGTTACATAAGCTCAGTGAAGATGTGTTTATGAAGCCTGTTTATGTGCAGATATTCCAGACAGCTGTCCTAGACATAAAAGTGAAATGGACCCACTGCAAGATAATTTGATCCATTTTCACTGGCAGGATGTCATCAGTGATAAAGAAGAATGCAGCAAGAGGTGGGTCAGTGCACCAAGAGGTGGTGGTGCTCAGGAGAGTATGGAGGAGAAGCCTGATAAGAAAGATGCTGGGAAATGATGACAACAATGGAGAGAGATCCCACTGTGCAACAAGTAGAGTGGGGAGGGGAAGGTCTGAGTGTCAGATTTGTCTCTGGCTGCCAGGTGATGACACGGGACAGCTGTCCAACCCTGGAAGGTGGGTCCTCATCAGTAAAATGGGTGCCTATGATTTTCTCAGTTCTGGACAATGTGGCAAGTATTAACTCAAAATCCTGTCTTGGGTCTTTAAATAGTAAATCATTCTTCTCAGTGGGGTGAGATGAAGGCTGGGTTAGGGTGACCTCCACAGCCACTCTCCCAAAGCTGCTGCCTTTGCACACAAGCGGCCCCCTCATAAAGTATCTCCCCAACTGTACCTTCTACCTCAGTGTTAGTTATCTTTCCTCTGAAAACTTGAGTGAAATCTCTTGGAGTGTTTTTGAAGGAGCTTTTCTCTTCTCACATGTTCTAATTGTAGCATGTAGGTTTATGAAAGAAAAGTTCCATGAATGTGAAAAATAGAATTTAAGTAAAACTCTAGTTAGGTATGAGCTGTTTTATGCTTTTCAGGTGGGGGTGTTACAACCGTTTCTGATTTTCACTTCTGTAGGAAAAATTCTAAGAAGAGGTTTGAGATGAGGAAGAAACAAAGAATATAAAACCAAAAGATGGACTATAAACAGAAGAGGTCAGATCTGAGTTTCTCAGCTCTGCTTTTGGTTCTTCATCATTCATTTCCAGAGAATTCTCTAACTGAGGACAGTGAAAGTGTTGACCACAGATAACACTATTAGAGCAACTGCAGATTGTCACATGCTTCCTTTGTTCACACTAACAGGAGAATCCGAATGATGTGAAGGCGGCAGTGTTCAGAGACTGGAGGGAAGAGCTGGGCTGTTGGCTGCAGAGAAAGAAGGTCATGAGCACCAAGCTACTCTCAAAAACTACAGGAAGAACCCTCCAGTGGAGACAGAGTGGTGAGTCTTAGGATAAAGAGCATTTCTAATTTGTCTGTCTTGCTCCACTGTTGTGGCAACAGAGAAAGTAAGGAAGATTATATTAGATGTCATTATGACTCCATCATGTTTAATAAACTTAATATTGACAGAACTTCTTTGTGAAATAGAATTCTAAGCCTGACACATGAATGGTGCTTAATGAACCAAAGCACGGTAAATCCCTTCAAAGAGACAGCAGATAAACAAAGCTATTATTTAAGTCACACCTGTTTCCCAACAAGCCCTTTCTCTGATTTAATTACAGTGAAGAAAACCATATCCATCTAATCATTTCAAGATTTTTTATAAAAGTGACAATTTGGAAAATATATAGATGTCTAAGTTTGAGATTAATTATGCTCTATCCCTATGATGAAATTTTAGGCAGCTTTAAGAACTGAGCTGTGGAAAATAAATGACATGGGGAATTTTAAGAATACATAAAAATTCTAGTAATGAAATATTCTGTTTTGCATAATAAAACAAATTACTAAAATGGTTCTAATACTATCCAAATAATATTATAGCATTATATAACTGCCACTTTCGGGTAGTGGGTATTTTTTAATCTTCCTTTTATGAGATTTTCTTTTATTTTCCTATTTCTACCTTGCACATTTATTGCTTTTTTATAACAAAAATATATTTTTATGGATTAGATTCAATTAAAAATAGAATTAAAAAAACATATTCATCTATCTTTCTGTAGAAGTATTCACATGCAATAAAATGTAATTATTACACCTTATCACTTGCAATGATAGGACTTTATGGTGACAACCCTGTCAGTTATGCCCTTCATCAGCATCTGTCACTTTCCCAGCTACTCCTTGAGGTCGGTCACCCGCCCTCTGGAGCATCAGGCTTTGAAGCAGATTGACTTGTCTTTATATCCACATTAAAGTTTTCAGAATACACAGTCACCTGTTTTCCAGAAAGGAAGGAGATACAGTCATCCCTCAGTGTGGGTACAATTCCAGAACACTGGAATGAAGTGAATATGGCAGTAAAGTGAGTCATATGAATGTTCTGATTTCCCAGAACATACAGAAGTTATGTTTGCATGACACTGGCCTATCAAGTGTGCAATAGCATTATGTCTGAGAAAACAATGTACAGACCTTAATCTAAAAACAATGCATTGCTAAAAAAGAAATACTAACCAACAGAGGAGACTTCAGCAAGTCATAGCAGTAGCATTGATGTTACAGATCACCAGAGCGACTATAACGGTTGTGAAAAAGTTTGACATATAATGAGAATTACCAAAAGATGAGACAGAGTCATGGAATGATCAAGTACTGTTTGAAAACTGGTGTACATAGACTTGTTCAATGCAGGGTTATGATAAACTCTCAATTTGTAAAAATGCAGTATCTGGGAAGTGCAATAAAACATGGTATGTCTATTTCTAAAGCAAGAAATACAAATAAGTTTCAAATTGGGAAAGGAGCATGCCAAGGCTGTATATTGTCATTCTGCTTATTTAATGTATATGCATATCATGCATAATGTCAGGCTGGATGAAGCTCGAGCTGGAATCAAGATTGCCAGTAGAAATATCAATAACTTCAGATATGCAGATGACACCACTCTGTGGAAGAAAGCAAAGAGGAACTAAAGAGCCTCTTGATGAAGGTGAAAAGAGGAGAGTGAAAAAGCTCTTAAAACTTAACATTCAAAAGATGAAGATCCTGGCATCCAGTCCCATCATTTCATGGCAAATAGATGGGGAAACAATGGAAACAGTGACAGACTTTTGTTTCTTGGGCTCCAAAATCACTGTGGACAGTGACTGCAACCATGAATTAAAAAGACACTTGCTCCTTGGAAGAGAAGCTATGATAAATTAAGACAGCATATTAAAAAGCTGAGACATTACTTTGCTGACAAACGTCCATTTAGTCAAGCTATATTATTTTTCCAGTAGTCATGTATGGATGTGAGAGTTGGACCATAAAGAAGGCAGAGCACCAAAGAATTGTGCTTTCAAACTGTGGTGCTGGAGAAGACTCCTGAGAGTCCCTTGGACTGAGAGAATATCAAAGCAGTCAATCATATAGGAAATCAACCCTGAATATCCATTGGAAGGACTGATGCTGAAGCTCCACTATTTTGGCCACCTGACATGAAGAGCTGACTCACTGGAAAAGACTCTGATGCTGGTAAAGATTGAATGCAAGAGGATAAGGGGATGACAGAGGATGAGATGGTTGGATGGCATCATGGACTCAACAGACATGAGTTCGAACAAACTGGGATATCGTGAAGGACAGGGAGGCCTGGTATGCTGTACTCCATGGGTTTGCGAATAGTCATACATGACTAAGCAACTAAATAACAATGATTTTCAGGAAAGAGAGGAGAAACTAAGAGAAAATCACATTACTGGAGGTTCCTTTCAAGTTTTATAAGGATTTATGCACAGAAAAATTGAACATAAATGAAAACAATTAAAATGGTGCGGGTCTTACCAATATCTGTCGACAGTCAATGACATTGCTCAACCTGTGTGTGATGGTTAGCACAGTGCAGTGAGCAAATTTCTCACGAATTTTTTTTTGTATTAACTCATCAGTTCTAGAATCAAAGATATTGATTTAGTTCAGTAAAAGCAGGAAAAGCAGACTTTTGACTTAAAAATATCATTATACTTTTAATAATGTTTTTAAAAATCAATACCTTAACATATAATCTTGTTCCTAAAAAACTAAGTATAAAAAGTCTATTTGGAAATTTACCATTTTCATAAAATGATGGAAAATAATCTTCCCTCAAACTTGCTTGAAATTATAAGGAGCAGGATTTAGGAATCTAACTCTCTCAGAATGCCTCATAACAACATTAACCCCATATAACATGTCTTGGCTTTTCCTTTGTTTTCTGGAATTACTATTACCAAGAAATACCAATGGGGCCAAAAGAACACTTAGAAACATTCCTAAGCATCACGAAATGTTTTCCATTTACCACATTTAGAAGTCAGATTCAAAGTTTCCTGGGTCTCAGCTCCATACCTTGGATCCACATTTGATGTGGCTTTGTCAATAATCAATATCTGATTTTTCTTGAGAATAGCCCTGGCAAGGCACACCAGTTGTCTCTGTCCAACACTCAAGTTCAATCCAGATTCTGCTAATTCAGTATTCATTTTATCAGGAAGACTTTCGATGGTGTCTTTAAGTTGCACCTGTGGATACAGAAAGAATGGCATTTTCCTAAGCAAACTGTTACTGAAGTTGAAAAGCCTCTTACACATTAGAACTTTGACATCCTCAGGACTTCTTATGTATCTTACATGTACAACCAGGTGAAGGGGAGAGCTCTTTCGAAAAAGCGTTCACTGAGAAAGATGATGGAGTCAAGTCAGGACAGAAAGGTGTCAATGTCACCCATCCCCACCACAGGGTATCCTCCAGAAACCCCACCTAGGGTTTAAAGAAGTCTCTCAAAAAATGAAGCTATTTCTCCCAATGTGGTTTAAACAGAAAAATTAAAACAATATTCATGGTTGACTCAAGTTTCCCAAAGTTCATTTTGCATAGGAGTTGGTACAATAAAGAGAAACTTCAAAATTTTTTACAGTAAAGTCTTTTTCTCTGAAGATAAAATCTTACCAGCACTTTATCATTTGGTGAAGTTTAAAACACACAAATTCAAACAATGGCAAATACAACCTATACATTAGTAATCCTGGAACCTGCTCTGGTGATGGTTCTTTCCCAAATTTAATTCTATAAATAGTGGAGCAATCAAGTGCATTTTCCTCAGTGTCATAATGTCTCACAGTGAATGAAAACTTATGAGAAATAAGATACAACATCTTATTTCCCCCAGAATATGGATATAGGTGATGTTTATATTACTCTATCTTCATAAAATTGTACTCATGGATTAGAAAAAAACAAACTTTTAATTGCCAAATATAATCTGAAAGTACATTTGGTGGCAGGGGTCAGTTCAATAAATATTTATTTTGGAAAAATATTATAGAGCAAGAACCAAACTCAAAGAACAAAGAAGAAATACACTTCAAATTAAGAGACCAACAGATTGATGAGTGATGGCTGATAAGTTATCTGACACATTATAATGTCAGATAGCAACACACCAAGAGTCAGTGAGCAGTGTTTTAATTTTTTCACTTTTAAGGTATCCTAAATGCTGGAGCAAGTCTATAAATGTGAACCTGAACTGTGTTCCTGATGGAGTTTAATCCCATGAAAGGGGAATTCTGAGTTAGGATTAAATATGGTATTGGTGGGTAATGTTAGCATGAAAAGTACACAAAATCTAAAGGGTAAGATTCAGACTGTGATGGAAGTGGTTGGACTTACTTAAGACTGATATCCTGACTCACACTTGCCTCTGACTTGGATGACATCTCATCACTAATTTGATTTTATTCTTTCCTTTGAGTTTGCCCATGTCTACTTCATGAGGTCAAAGGGTTGTGAGGGGAAATGTTTTTCAGAAAATGCTGTTATCTGAGACTCTGTCTTCATTTCTACATCAGGGATGGTTATGAGAATATATAAATACGAAGGCCTTCTGTAGTGTAATGATAAAATCAAACTATAATTAAGTATTAAAATGGGAAAAAAGGACAATAGAAGCAGTAGACAATAATAACTAGGAGTCACAACTAGAGAATCTGAAAACACACTAGATAATAGTATAATATTACATTGAGCTTATTAATTGAGATAACTGTGTTAAGACATATAAGAGAATATCCTTGTTCTTACAAGGTGTACATTTATGTATTTAAAGGTGAAATCCAACTTTTAATAAACATTTTTACAACTTACAGATGTTAAGATGTGTACCTCTTAACACTGATAGAGTATAAAATGAATCAGTACATGTAGAATTTATGGCAGATCAATAGATACTGTCCATTATTAATAATTGCCAGCTAGTACACTTCATGTTGTTTCATTTTCCTCCTGTGCTTGTGTCAGCACTGAGACCTTGTTACATATGCATTGGCTTATTTTCCATCTTCTCCAAGAGAATTTAAGCTCCAAAAGGGTAGAGACTTTGTCTTTTGATGACTGTGATAGCCCCAGAGTTTGCAACAATGCCTGTCTAACAAGCTCTCAGTAGATATTTGTTGGCTGTATGAATGAAGGCATAAGTGAATCTCATTGTGTGACACATTTGTTCATATAAATTAGAACACAAATCCACGTAGATAAATAATTTTTATAAAACACTATTTTCTTATTAAGTGTAAGTGTAAAAGGAATATATTCTTACAACAATTAACTGGGTCCAAGATATCACAACATCACACTTTAAAGAGTGGAAAGCACTGAAAAAAGTTATGATTTAATATGCATATAATATGAATAATACTATTCAAAGTTATACATCTCAGTACAGAATTCTTCAGATTGTTTTTGAGCTTTGGAAAATAATAGAATATAGCAACATTGAAAAACACACTGAAATTGAAGGCACCCTATTTCTATCACCATAAACATTTCACTGTAACCTACTACATGTACTCTATCTACCAACCAGGCACCAACATCCCTCACAGGAGGTCAACACAGATGTCATATAGTTTATATATTTTGTGGAACCTTATTACTTTTCAAAAAGAAAGGCTGCTATGGGCTGAAAAGAGACAGGGAAATGCAATCAACAGATAGGGAAGAGCTTTTACTAGAGCAGGACCGGCAGGAAAGAAAGTAAAAGGACAGCCCATTCACCTAAATACAAGGCCTGACAAATGGCATGTGACCTGTCCCACAGCCAGGACTGAACCACGTGGTTCCTGATGCACAGGCTGCTGATGCCCAGGTTTCTGTATGTTAGTTTCCTGTGTGCTGAGACACACTTCTGTCCAAACAGAGACACTATCAATATCAAACATTTGACTGCATGATTTCTTCCCCAGTTTTGACAGGACAGACCACGTGCTTAACTTCATAGTCCAGAATCTAAGCTGTTTTGTTTTTATTTTTTAACAGAAGAAACACATTGATGATTCATTTTGAGAGTTTTATCTATTGTGATAAAAAGGACAGAAATGGTATGGACCTAACAGAAATGGTATGGACCTAACAAGCAGAAGATATTAAGAAGAGATGGCAAGAATACACAGTAGAACTGTACAAAAAAATCTTCACAACCCAGATAATCACGATGGTGTGTGATCACTGACCTAGAGCCAGACATCCTGGAATGTGAAGTCAAGTGGACCTTAGAAAGCATCATATGCACAATGGAGTATTACTCAGCCATTAAAAAGAATACATTTGAATCAATTCTAATGAGGTGGATGAAACTGGAGCCTATTATACAGAGTGAAGTAAGCCAGAAGGAAAAACATAAATACAGTATTCTAACGCATATATATGGAATTTAGAAAGATGGTAACAATAACCCTGTGTACGAGACAGCAAAAGAGACACTGATGTATAGAACAGTCTTATGGACTCTGTGGGAGAGGGAGAGGGTGGGAAGATTTGGAAGAATGACATTGTAACATGTAAAATATCATGTAAGAAACGAGTTGCCAGTCCAGGTTCGATGCACGATACTGGATGCTTGGGGCTAGTGCACTGGGACGACCCAGAGGGATGGTATGGGGAGGGTGGAGGGAGGAAGGTTCAGGATGGCGAACACATGTATACCTGTGGTGGATTCATTTTGATATTTGGCAAAACTAATACAATTATGTAAATTTTAAAAATAAAATAAAATTAAAAAAAAAAAAAAAGAGAATGAAGTCAAAAAAAAAAAAAAAAAAGAAAGCATCACTATGAACAAAGCTAGTGAAGGTGATGGAATTCCAGTTGAACTATTCCAAATCCTGAAAGATGATGCTGTGACAGTGCTATACTCAATATGCCAGCAAATTTGGAAAACTCAGCAGTGGCCACAGGACTGGAAAAGGTCAGTTTTCATTCCAATCTCAAAGAAAGGCAATGCCAAAGAATGCTCAAACTACCACACAATTACACTCATCTCAGAGGCTAGTAAAGTAATGCTCAAAATTCTCCAAGCCAGGCTTCAGCAATATGTGAACTGTGAACTTCCTGATGTTCAAGCTGGTTTTAGAAAAGGCAGGGGAACCAGAGATCAAATTGCCAACATCCGCTGGATCATGGAAAAAGCAAGAGAGTTCCAGAAAAACATCTATTTCTGCTTTATTGACTATGCCAAAGCCTTTGACTGTGTGGATCACAATAAACCGTGGGAAATTCTGAAAGATATAGGAATACCATACCACCTGATCTGCCTCTTGAGAAATTTGTATGCAGGTCAGGAAGCAACAGTTAGAACTGGACATGGAACAACAGACTGCTTCCAAATAGGAAAAGGAGTACGTCAGGGCTATATATTGTCACCCTGTTTATTTAACTTATATGTAGAGTACATCATGAGAAATGCTGGACTGGAAGAAACACAAGCTGGAATCAAGATTGCTGGGAGAAATATCAATAACCTCAGATATGCAGATGACACCACTCTTATGGCAGAAAGTGAAGAGGAACTAAAAAGCCTCTTGATGAAAGTGAAAGTGGAGAGTGAAAAAGTTGGCTTAAATGAAAATGAAGATTTTGAAGATGAAATGAAGATCATGGCATCCAGTCCCATCACTGCATGGGAAATAGATGGGAAACAGTGGAAACAGTGTCAGACTTTATTTTTCTGGGCTCCAAAATCACTACAGATGGTGATTGCAGCCATGAAATTAAAAGACGCTTACTCCTTGGAAGGAAAGTTATGACCAACCTAGATAGCATATTCAAAAGCAGAGACATTACTTTGCCAACAAAGGTTCGTCTAGTCAAGGCTATGGTTTTTCCAGTGGTCATGTATGGATGTGAGAGTTGGACTGTGAAGAAGGCTGAGCGCCGAAGAATTGATGCTTTTGAACTGTGGTGTTGGAAAAGACTCTTTTTTTTTTAATTTTTTAAATTTTATTTTATTTTTAAACTTTACATAATTGTATTAGTTTTGCCAAATATCAAAATGAATCCATCACAGGTATACATGTGCTATGGGGAGGGAGGAGGGAGGAGGGTTCAGGATGGGGAGCACATGTATACCTGTGATGGAAAAGACTCTTAAGAGTCCCTTGGACTGCAAGGAGATCCAACCAGTCCATTCTGAAGGAGATCAGCCCTGGGATTTCTTTTGAAGGAATGATGCTAAAGCTGAAACTGCAGTACTTTGGCCACCTCATGCAAAGAGTTGACTCATTGGAAAAGACTCTGATGCTGGGAGGGATTGGGGGCAAGAGGAGAAGTGGACACAGAGGATGAGATGGCTGGATGGCATCACTGACTCGATGGACATGAGTCTGAGTGAACTCCGGGAGTTGGTGATGGACAGGGAGGCCTGGCGTGCTGCGATTCATGGGGTCACAAAGAGTCGGACACGACTGAGTGACTAATCTGATATCATCTTCAGCATATTTTGAAAAATAACCAAGATAAGATGGGTAGCATCCATGGGACTGCCTCCCTTCTGAATGTCCATCTCTTCCAAGGAATAAGGAGGAAACAGAATTAGAGGACTTTTAAAGAGGAAAATATAGCGGTTCTCTCCTACTGACTCTCAGGCCCCCCCTGGGAGTTTGGGTTCACATGTCCATTTTGGCACCATTTACAAACTAATAACTAGGGTTTTGAGTTCACTTAAAAACTGACCTCACTGACTTAGTGATACCTCTTAGAGTAATGGACTTTCAGGTTGTTCACTGGTTATGAATCCTCCTACCAATGCAGGAGATGCAAGAGATGAGGGTCCAATTCCTGGTTTGGGAAGATCCCCTGGAGGAGGAACCAGCAACTCACCCCAGTATTTCTTGCCTGGAAAACTCCATGGACAGATGATTCTGGTGGGCTACAGTCCCACAGAGGGTCACAAAAAGTCAGACATGACCAAGCATGCACACGCACACACAGAGTGATAAATCACCCCATTATTCTATTTCTTTAGGAATTTTTCTTTATCACAGCTGTTTGTTTTCAATGAAAGATTTGGTAGGTTTTCCTTAAAACAGTCATAAAGAAGCAGTTTCTAGAGAAACACAGTGATGGGATGATTTCTGTAGGTGATATCACCAACATTAAAAAGGTCAATTACAGAAGCAACACATGGAAATCACATACTGGTTTCCATATATTTTTTTAAACCATACTTTTAAAATAGATTCACATCTATTTCTTTTTATAGAAAGCTCCAAATGTAGTTTAAATAAAGGTAGATCTTAGTATTATCTTCCCCTTCTACCACTTCGTCATTTTTAGAATTTATATTAACGTTGCCTCTCTGTCCATGGAACAATGTGTCCTAAAATCCTAGAGTAATTTTTCTACCTGAGAATCTGTGAAAAAAGATATAATCTAGGAAACAAATATAAAAATAATTTACCAATACTTCAAGTTTTTTTAAGATGTCATAGTTTCACCATTAAATCTGCCCTGTGAATTCAGTATCAGTGGATCATCCCATTTTTATTATATTTGATGGTTAACTGCTCTCCCCTCTTCTCGTCTAGAATTTCACTATAGACTCACAAACTTAAATAAAATCAGAGGTGCACTTCTTTTAGGGCAGGAAAAGGTAAAACAATTGGCCCAATTTAAGAAAAGTAATTAGCCTCCAATTAAAATAAATAAATTTAAATTAAAAAAAAAAAGTAAAACTTAGGAAAAAAAAAAGAAGAAGAAGAAGAAGAAAACAAAATTCCCACATTGCTGGAAAGCTGGGTGGATGTACTAAGACTCAGTGCTGACATACTTCAGAAACCAGAATTACTGTCCAGAAATTCTCAGGCCTCCAAATCTGCCCACTCACAGTTAATGCTCATCTACATATTACAGATTTCAGAGCTTACCTGGAAAGGTAACATTAAATGACAAACACATCAATTCAAAACAACACAAACAATCACTCAGATTTTGTGTTAACAACAACAAAAAAATTAAAGAACTATGCCACACTTCTCTGAAATGAAGAGAGCAATAAAAAATTTAGTAGTTGCTTATTTATGTCAAAGAATGTTTTTCCTATGTTTCCTCTAAAAGTTTTATTGTGTCTGGCCTTATATTTAGGCCTTTAATCCATTTTGAGTTTATTTTTGTATATGGTATTAGGGAGTATTCTAATTTCATTCTTTTACATGTAGCCATCCAATTTTCCCAGCACCACTTATTGAAGAGATGTCTTTTTCTCCATTCTGTATTCTTGCCTCCTTTGTCATAGATTAGGTGACCATAGGTATGTGAGTTTTTCTCTGGCTTTCTATACTGTTCCATTGATCTATATTTCTGTTTTTTTTGTGCCAGTACCATACCATCTTAATTACTGTAGCACTGCATTGAATTTGACAAAAAGTTCATTTGCATTTTTCTATAACATCTTACGTAACGAACTTTTTGGCCAACTTAATAATGTAGTCTGAAACCAAGGAACCTAATTTCCCCAACTTCATTTTTTCTTAAGATTGCTTTGGCTATTCGGGATCTTTTGTGTTTCCATAAAAACTTTAGCTCTAATTCTATGAAAAATGCCATTGTAATTTGATAGGGATTGTATGGAATCTGTAGATTCTTTGGGTAGTATAGTCATTTTCACAATATTGATTCTTCAAATTCAAGAACATGACATATCCTTCGATCTCTTTATGTCATCTTTGGTTTCCTTTGTCAGTATCTTATGGTTTTCTGAGTACTGATCTTTTGCCTCCTTAGATATGTTTATTCTTAGGTATTTTATACTTTTTATTGCAATGGGAATGGGACTGTTTCCTAATTTCTTTCTGATCTTTTATTGTTAGTGTACAGGAATGCATGTGCTTACATTTTAGAAGCAAAAGACTGAGCTAGGTCCTATGAGGAATTTGAAGACTGTCTATGGCTTAGAAATCTAGAGTTTCAGCCCTCAGTAGAATCGATTTGTAAAATGAGGGCAAATACACAAAATAATTTGCATTAAATATTCAAACCAACAGGAAGTTAATAGTCAAAAATGTTTAGGGAAAACATGACATGAATGACAGAAAATCCTCTAAAAATGAACCTCTCCATATAAAAACTTAGCACATTCTCCAGGGTTCTGTTATCTGCATTCATGCTGCAGCATTTAAATGACATAATCACCAATAAATAATCATTCTCACATTCCAGGGCTTCCCTGATGGCTCAGACAGTAAGAATCGGCCTACAATGCAGGAGACTCAGGTTCAATCCCTGGGTTGGGAAGATCCCTGGAAAAAGGGAATGGCAACCCACTCCAGTATTCTTGTCTGGAGAATTCCATGGACAGAGAAGACTGGCAGGCTACAGTCTTTTGGTTTGCAAAGAATCAGACATGACTGCATGAATCTCTGTCTTCTGTCCTCTCACAGTCCAACTCTATAATATACTTTTATAAACACTTTACTATGAAACATTCTTATTTTATTGGTATGATCTCATTCACATCTTTCATTTAATAATGAGAAACTATTATTGTCTCTACATAGTGGATGTTCCCTAAGACCAGAGGAATAAAATGAACATTGGATGGTAATTAGAATAATTAATCGACCAGGTCACTAGTAGAATTTAATCCTACAGCTTTAATGTCTAATTTAGTGCTCTGCTAATCCCTAAGAAAAAGAAATGCAAAAAAGCAAAATGGCTGTTGGAGGAGGCTTTACAAACAGCTGTGAAAAGAAGAGAAGCGAAAAGCAAAGGAGAAAAGGAAAGATATACCCATTTGAAAGCAGAGTTCCAAAGAAAAGCAAAGAGAGATAAGAAAGCCTTCCTCAGAGATCAGTGCAAAGAAATAGAGGAAAACAATTGAATGGGAAAGACTATAGATCTCAAGAAAATTGAGATACCAAGGGAACATTTCATGCAAAGATGGGCTCAAAAAAGGACAAAAATGGTAGGGACCCAACAGAAGCGGAAGACATTAAGAAGAGGTGGCGGGAATACACAGAACTGTACAGAAAAGATCTTCATGACCCAGATAATCATGATGGTGTGATCACTCACCTAAATCCAGACATCCTGGAATGTGAAGTCAAGTGGGCCTTAGGAAGCATCAATATGAACAAAGCTAGTGAAGGTGATGGAATTCCAGTTGAGCTATTTCAAATCCTGAAAGATGATGCTGTGAAAGTGCTGCACTCAATATGCCATGAAATTTGGAAAACTCAGCAGTGGCCACAAAACCAGAAAAGGTCAGTTTTCATTCCAATCCCAAAGAAAAGCAATACCAATGCTCAAAGTGAAGTCGCTCAGTTGTGTCCGACTCTTTGCATCCCCATGGACTATAGACTACCAGATTTTTCCATCCATGGGATTTTCCAGGCAATGGTACTAGAGTGGGTTGCCATTTCCTTCTCCAGGGGATCTTCCTGACCCAGAAATCGAACCCGGGTCTCCTGCATTGCAGGCAGACGCTTTACCCTCTGAGCCACCAGGCAAGCCCTTACTTACCCAGTGTTCAAACTACCACACAAGTTCACTCATCTCACACACTAGTAAAATAATGCTCAAAATTCTCCAAGCCAGGCTTCAGCAATATGTGAGCCATGAACTTCCAGATGTTCAAGCTGGATTTAGAAAAGGCAGAGGAGGGGGCAGTCCTAAGATGGTGGAGTAATAGAATGGGGAGCCCACTTTGTGTGGCCAATTTGTGGGGGAGCCCCCACAAATTCATCAAAAGATCATTTGAACGCTGAGCAAATACCACAAAACAACTTCTAAACGCTGGCAGAAGACACCAGGCACCCAGAAAGGCAGCCCATTGTCTTCAAAAGGAGGTAGGACAAAATATAAAAGATAAAAAGAGAGACAAAAGAGTTAGGGACAGACTCCCATCCTGTGGAGGGAGTAAAGAGGAGAAGTTACCAAACACCAGGAAACCCTCTCCCTGGCGGGTCTGTGGGGAGTTTAATTGGGAGGAAAAAAATAAATAAAACCCACAGAGTACGCACCTAACTGCAACTCCCAGGGGAGAAGTAGCCCAGACGCTCATGTCCACCACCAGCAAGCGGGGGCTGAACTGGGAGGTGCAGGCTGCATTGCTTAGGCTAAGTACTGGGCCTGAATGCAATCTGAGGGAGCTAACGTAAGATAGTAACCCAAACTGTGGGATAGCCAGAGAGAGAAAGCGAGGGGAAAAAAAAAAAAAAGAGGAAAGAGACAGAAAGAGAGAACTTTCCTATGAAAAGCTCTAACCTAAGGCACTGCCAGGTCCACTCACAGAACAAAGGACTGAGCAAATACCAGAGGAGAGCTAGCTGGCAGCGGACCAGCCCATCCCTCATGGGAGGCAGAGAGGAAGGCGAGAGACAGCTAGAGCCAGAAAGGGGCAAACTTAGCCCCAGAGACGGCATCCTCTACCAAACTGCGAGCAGGCTTCCAGTTGCTAACCAAATCTTCCTGTGATCCTGGATGGTTGACATCCACCAGGAGAATCACAGCTAGAGATCAGCTCCCCAGAGGAGACACATGGCACACCTGAGATGGTACTTCCGCTGCTCACCCAGGAAACTGAGCAGCTGGGAATGGGGAGGTGATAAGACACACTGCCCTACCTGGGGATAGTGTGCTTGCCAAGCACCTGGTCGCCTCAGCTGCTCAGACCTGGGAAGGGCACAAAACACAGGCCCAACCGAGTCTGTGCCTTTGTGGAGTGCCCAAGAACCTTAACCTGAGTGGCTTAGACATGGGAAGTGCTCACATCCCAGGGACTGCTTTAGACAGTTCCCCTGCAGAGCAACTTGGAGCCTGAGCTATGTAGACCGGGAAAGCACACACGCCATGAGCGGGGAAAACCCCAGTGTGACCCAGGCACTGCGAGCACTCCCCACACACAACAGTGATATTTGTTTGCAGTGTTCCTCCCTCCCCACAGCACAATTAAACAAGTACGCCTAAATAAATGACCACCTTAGCCCCTTTGTGTCAGAGCAGAAGTTAGATACTGAAGAGACTTGCAAACAGAGGAAGCCAAAATAAACGAAGAAGAGGAAGCCGCTTTGGAAGTGACAGGTGCAATAGATTAAAACCCTGTAGTTAGCATTGACTACATTGGAAAGGACCTATAGACCTTGAGAAGAAGTATAAGCTGGAACAAGGAAATATCTGAAACTGTACTGGCCCCACACTGCCCTCAACAGCTCCAGAGAAATCCCTAGATATATTTTACTATTATCACGTTTTAATTTTTAAGTTATTACTCCTTTAATTTTCATTTTTAAAACCTACTATTATTTAACTTATTTGCAGAGTACATTATGAGAAATGCTGGGCTGGATGAAGCACAAGCTGGAATCAAGACTGCTGGGAGAAATATCAATAACCTCAGATATGCAGATGACGCCACCCTTATGGCAGAAAGTGAAGAGGTACTAAAAAGTCTCTTAGTGAAAGTGAAATTGGAGAGTGAAAAAGTTGGCTTAAAGCTCAACATTCAGAAAACTAAGATCATGGCATCTGGTCCCATCACTTCATGGGAAATAGATGGGGAAACAGTGTCAGACTTTATTTTTCTGGGCTCCAAAATCACTACAGATGGTGATTGCAGCCATGAAATTAAAAGACGCTTACTCCTTGGAAGGAAAGTTATGACCAACCTAGATAGCATATTCAAAAGCAGAGACATTACTTTGCCAACAAAGGTCCGTCTAGTCAAGGCTATGGTTTTTCCAGTGGTCATGTATGGATGTGAGAGTTGGACTGTGAAGAAAGCTGAGTGCTGAAGAATTGATGCTTTTGAACTGTGGTGTTGGAGAAGACTCTTGAGAGTCCCTTGGACTGCAAAGAGATCCAGCCAGTCCATCCTAAAGGAGATCAGTACTGGGTGTTCATTGGTAGGACTGATGCTGAAGCTGAAACGCCAATACCTTGGCCACCTCATTTGAAGAGATGACTCACTTGAAAAGACCTTGATGCTGGGAGGGATTGGGGACAGGAGGAGAAGGGGATGACAGAGGATGAGATGGCCGGATGGCATCACTGACTCAATGGACATGAGTTTGAGTGAACTCCAGGAGTTGGTGATGGACAGGGAGGCCTGGCATGCTGTGATTCATGGGGTCACAAAGAGTCGGACACGACTGAGTGACTGGACTAAACTGAATTACCTTGCAAAAAAAAGACCTTATTTTTAAAGCAAATTACATATATAGAGTTTTTTATAACTTTTGTGATTTTGTTTTATTAATACTATATTTTTGAGAGTCTAACCTCTACTCTAGATTTTTAATCTTTGCTTTTTGGTATTTGTTATCAATTTTGTACCTTTACAAATCCAAACTTCAGTACCCATTTTTACTTAGGAGTGTGATTACTGGCTTGATTGCTCTCTCCCCTTTTGACTCTCCTTTTTATCCCCCAAGTCACCTCTATCTCCTCCCTCTCCCTTCTCTTCTCTACTTAACTCTGTGAATCTCTTTGGGTGTTCCAGGCTGTGGAGAACACTTAGGGAACTGATCACTGGCTAGATTGGTCTCTCTCCTTTTGACTCCCCCTCCTGGTCACCTCTATCTCCTTCTTCCCTCTTCTCTTCTCTATGGAACTCCATGAACCTCTCTGAGTGTTCCAGATTGTGGAGAGCAAATAGGGAAGTGATTACTAGCTAGATCGCTCTCTCCCCTTTTGATTCCCCCTCTTTTCCTCCTGGTCATCTCTATCTCCCTCCTCCTCCCTCTTCTCTTCTCCATGTAACTCTGTGAAACTCTCTGGGTGCCCCTCACTGTGTAGAATCTTTTCACCATTAACCTAGATGTTTTATCATTGGTGCTGTATGGTGGAGAAGTCTTGAGGTTACTGCATGAATAAGACTGAAAGCAAGAGGCAGGAGGCTTAAATCCAAAACTTGAGAATACCAGAAAACTCCTCCAGGGAACTTTAATCAACAAAAGCTCATCCAAAAGCCTCCATACCTACACTGAAACCAAGCTCCACCCAAGAACCAACAAGTTTCAAAGGAAGATATAACGAACTAATTCTCCAACAACGCAGAAACAGAACCCCGAGCACAAAATTATAGCTGGCTAAAAATCACACCAAACCCACAGACACCTCAAAACTCGCTACTGGACACTTCACTGCACTCCAGAGAGAAGAGATCCAGTGCCACCCACCAGACACCTACACAAGCTTCCCTAACCATGAAACCTTGACAAGCCACTCATCCAACCCCACCAACAGGGAGGAACCACCACAATAAAGAGGAACCACAAACTTCCAGCATACAGAAAGGCCACCCCAAATATAGCAACCTAAACAAGATGAAAAGGCAGAGAAATAGCAGGTAAAGGAACATGATAAAAGCCCACAAAACCAAAAAAAGAGGAGGAGATAGGGAGTCTACCCAAAAAAGAATTCAGAATAATGATAGTAAAAATGATCCAAAATCTGGAAAACAAAATGGAGTTACAGATAAATAGTCTTGTGACAAGGATTGAGAAGATGCAAGAGATGCAAGAAAAGATTAACAAGGACCTAGAAGAAATAAAAAAGAGTCAATCAATAATGAATAATGCAAGAAATGAGATCAAAAAAATTCTGGAGAGAACCAAGAGTGAAATAACTGAGGCAGAAGATAGGATACGTGAGGTGGAAGATAGAATGGTGGAAATAAATAAAGCAGAGAGGAAAAAAGAAAAAAGAATTAAAAGAAATGAGGACAACTTCAGATACTTCTGGGACAATGTTAAACACCACAACATTCCAAGCACAGGAGTCCCAGAAGAAGACAAAAAGAAAGGCCATGAGAAAATACTTGAGGAGATAATAGTAGAAAACTTCCCTAAAATGGGGAAGGAAATAGCCACCAAAGTCCAAGAAACCCAGACAGTCACAAACAGGATAAACCCAAGGCGAAATACCCCAAGTCATATATTAACCACATTAATGAAGATCAAAAACAAAGAACAAATATAAAATGCAGAAAGGGAGAAACAGCAAATAACTCACAAGGAGATCCCCATAAGAATAACAGCTGATCTTTCCACAGAAACTCTTCAAGCCAGAAGGGGATGGCAGGACATACTTAAAGTGATGAAAGAGAAAATCCTACAACCCAGATTACTGTACCCTCCAAAGATCTCATTCAAATATGAAGGAAAAATCAAAAGCTTTACAGACAAGCAAAAGCTGAGAGAATTGAGCACCACCAAACCAGTTCTTCAACAAATGCTAAAATATTTTCTCTAGACAGGAAACACAGAAAAGGTTTATAAACTCGAACCCAAAACAACAAAATAAATGACAATGGGATCATACTTATCAATAATTACCTTAAATGTAAATGGGTTGAATGCCCCAACCAAAAGACAAAGACTGGCTGAATACATACAAAAACAAGACCCCTATATATGCTGTCTACAAGAGACCCACCTTAAACCTAGGGACACATACAGACTGAAAGTGAACGGCTGGAAAAAGATATTTCATGCAAATGGAGACAAAAAGGAAGCAGGAGTAGCAATACTCATATCAGATAAAACAGACTTTGAAATAAAGGCTGTGAAAAGAGACAAAGAAAAACACTACATACTGATCAAAGGATCAATCGAAGACAAAGATATAACAATTATAAATATATATGCACCTACCATAGGAGCACCACAATATGTAAGGAAAAAGCTAACAAGTATGAAAGGGGAAATTAACAGTAACACAATAATAGTGGGAGACTTTAATACCCCACTCACACCTATGGATAGATCAAGTAAACAGAAAATTATCAAGGAAACACAAGCTTTAAATGATACAATGGACCAGTTAGACCTAATTGATATCTATAGGACATTTCACCCTAAAACAATGAATTTCACCTTTTTCTCAAGTGCACACAGAACCTTCTCCAGGATAGATCACATCCTGGACCATAAATCTAGCCTTGGTAAATTCAAAAAACTGAAATCATCTCAAGCATCTTTTCTGATCAAAATGCAGTAAGATTAGATGTCAACTACAGGGGGAAAAAAACTATTAAAAATACAAACATATGGAGGCTAAACAATACACTTCTGAAAAACCAAAAAATCACAGAAGAAATAAAAATATGCATAGAAATGAATGAAAATGAAAACACAACCCAAAACCTATGGGATTCAGTAAAAGCAGTGTTAAGGGGAAGGTTCATAGAAATACAAGCTGACCTCAAGAAACAGGAGAAAAATCAATAAATAACCTAACTCTACACCTAAAGCAACTAGAAAAAGAAGAAATGAAGAACCACAGGGTTAGTGGAAGGAAAGAAATCATAAAAATTAGGGCATAAATAAATGCAAAAGAAACAAAAGAGACCATAGCAAAAATCAACAAAGCTGAAAGCTGGTTCTTTCAGAAGACAGATAAAATACACAAACCATTAGCCAGACTCATCAAGAAAAAAAGGGAGAAGAGCCAAATCAACAAAATTAGAAATGAAAATGGAGAAATCACGAGACACACAGAAATACAAAGGATCATAAGAGACTACTATCAACAACTATATGCCAATAAAATGGACAACTTGGAAGAAATGGATAAATTCTTAGAAAAGTATAACTTTCTAAAACTGAACCAGAAAGAAATAGAAAATCTTAACAGACCCATCACAAGCACAGAAATCGTAATTGTAATCAGAAATCTTCTGACAAAAGCCCAGGACCAGAGAGCTTCACAGCTGAATTCTACCAAAAATTTAGAGAAGAGCTAACACCTATCCTACTCAAACTCTCTCAGAAAATTGCAGAGAAAGGTAAACTTCCAAATTCATTCTATGAGGCCACCATCACCCTAATACCAAAACCTGACAAAGATGCCACAAAAAAAGAAAACTACAGGCCAATATTACTGATGAACATAGATGCAAAAATCCTCAACAAAATTCTAGCAAACAGAATCCAACACATATTTAAAAGATCATACATCATGACCAAGTGGACTTTATCCCAGGGATGCAAGGATTCTTCAATATTCACAAATCAATCAATGTGATACACCACATTAACAAATTGAAAGATAAAGACCATATGATTATTTCACTAGATGCAAAGGAAGCCTTTGACAAAATCCAACATCCATTTATGATAAAAACTCTCCAGAAAGCAGGCATAGAAGGAACATACCTCAACATAATAAAAGCCATATATGATAAACCCACAGCAAACGTTATCCACAATGGTGAAAAATTGAAAGAATTTCCCCTAAATTCAGGAACAAGACAAGGGTGGCCACTCTCACCACTACTATTCAACATAGTTTTGGAAGTTTTAGCCACAGCAATCAGAGAAGAAAAAGAAACAAAAGGGGTCAAAATTGGAAAAGAAGAAGTAAAACTCTCACTGTTTGCAAATGACATGATACTCTACACAGAAAACCCTAAAGACTTCACCAGGAAATTACTAGAGCTAATCAATGAATATAGTAAAGTTGCAGGATATAAAATTAACACACAGAAATCCTTTGCATTCCTATACACTAACAATGAGAAAACAGAAAGAGAAATTAAGGAAACAATTCCATTCATCGTTGCAATGAAAAGAATAAAATACATAGGAAGAAATCTACCTAAAGAAACAAAAGACCTATATATAGAAAACTATAAAACACTGATGAAAGAAATCAAAGGTGACACAAATAGATGAGAAATATACCATGTTCATGGATCGGAAGAATCAATATAGTGAAAATAAGTATACTACCCAAAGCAATCTATAGATTCAATGCAATCCCTATCAAGCTACCAAATGTATTTTTCAGAGAACTAGAAAAAATAATTTCACAATTTGTATGGAAATACAAAAAGTCTCGAATAGCCAATGAAACCTTGAGAAAGAAGAATGAAACTGGAGGAATCAACCTGCCTGACTTCAGGCTCTACTACAAAGCTATAGTCATCAAGACAGTATCGTACTGGCACAAAGAGAGAAACATAAGTCAATGGAACAAAATAGAAAGCCAAGAGATAAATACATGCACCTATGGACACCTTATCTTTGACAAAGGAGCAATAATATACAATGGAGAAAAGACAATCTCTTTAACAAGTGGTGCTGGGAAAACTGATAAACCATTTGTAAAAGAATGAAACTAGAGCACTTTCTAACACCATACACAAAAATAAACTCAAAATGGATTAAAGATCTAAATATAAGACCAGAAACTATAAAACTGCTGGAGGAGAACATAGGCAAAACACTCTAATGTAAACCCCAGCAGGATCCTCTATGACCCACTTCCCACAGTAATGGAAATAAAAGCAAAAATAAACAAATGGGACCTAATTAAACTTAAAAGCTTTTGCACAATGAAGGAAACTATAAGCAAGGTGAAAAGACAGCCTTCAGAATGGGAGAAAATAAAAGAAAATGAAGCAACTGACAAAGAATTAATCTCAAAAATATACAAGCAACTCCTACAGCTCAATTCCAGAAAAATAAGTGACCCAATGAAAATATGGGCCAAATAACTAAACAGAAATTTCTCCAAAGAAGACACACAGATGGGTAACAAATAAATGAAAAGATGCTCAACATCACTCATTATCAGAGAAATGCAAATCAAAACCACAATGAGGTACCATCTCACGCCGGTCAGAATGGCTGCTATCAAAAAGTCTACAAACAATAAATGCTGGAGAGGGTGTAGAGAAAAAGGAAACCTCTTACACTGTTGGTAGGAATGCAAACTAGTACAGCCACTATGGAGAACAGTGTGGGGATTCCTTAAAAAACTGGAAATAGAACTGCCATACGACCCAGCAATCTCACTGCTGGGCATACACACCGAGGAAACCAAAATTAAAAGACACACATGTACCCCAATGTTCATCACAGCACTGTTTATAATAGCCTGGACATGGAGGCAACCTAGATGTCCATTGGCAGACAAATAAATAAGAATGCTATGGTACATATACACAATGGAATATTACTCAGCTACTAAAGAAAATGCATTTGAATCAGTTCTAATGAGGTGGATGAAACTGGAGCCTATTATACAGAGTGAAGTAAGCCAGAAAGAAAAACACCAATACAGTATACTAATGCATATAGATGGAATTTAGAGAGATGGTAACAATGACCCTATATGAGAGACAGCGAAAGAGACACAGATGAAAGAACAGATTTGGACTCTGTGGGAGAAGGCGAGGGTGGGATGATTTGAAGGAATAGCATTGAAACATGCATATTATCATATGTGAAATAGATCATCAGACCAGGTTCAATGCATGAGACAGGGTGCTCAGGGCTGGTGTACGGATTACCCTGAGGGATGGGATGGGGAGCAAGGTGGGAGGGGGGTTCAGGATGGGGAACACATGTACACCCATGGTGGATTCATGTGAATGTATGGTAAAACCCAAAATATTGTAAAGTAATTAGCTGCCAATTAAAATTTAAAAAAGAAAAGAAAAGGCAGAGGAACCAGACATCAAATTGCCAACATTCACTGGATCATCGAAAAAGCAAAAGAGTTCCAGAAAACATCTATTTCTGCTTTATTGACTATGCCAAAGCCTTTGACTGTGTGGATCACAATAAACTGTGGAAAATCTGAAAGTGATGGGAATACAAGACCACCCGACTTACCTCCTGAGAAACCTGTATGCAGGTCAGGAAGCAACAGTTTGAACTGGACATGGAACAACAGACTGGTTCCAAATAGGAAAAGGAGTACGTCAAGGCTATATATTGTCACCCTGTTTATTTAACTTATATGCAGACTACATCATGAGAAACACTGGGCTGTAAGAAGCACAATCTGGAATCAAGATTGCCAGGAGAAAAATCAATAACCTCAGATATACAGATGCCACCATCCTTATGGCAGAAAGCAAAGAAGAACTAAAGAGCCTCTTGATGAAAGTGAAAGAGGAGAGTGAAAAAGTTGGCTTAAAGCTCAACATTCAGAAAACGAAGATCATGGCATCCGGTCCCATCACTTCATGGCAAATGAAACAGTGGCTGAATTTATTTTTTTGGAATCAAAAATCACTTGATGGTAACTGCAGCCATGAAATTAAAAGACACTCCTTGGAAGGAAAGTTATAAGCAACCTAGACAGCATATTAAAAAGCAGAGACATTACTTTGTCAACAAAGGTCTGTCTCATCAAGGCTATGCTTTTTCCAGTAGTCATGTATGGATATGAGAGTTGGAATATAAAGAAAGCTGAGCGCCAAAGAATTGATGCTTTTGAACTGTGGTATTGGAGAAGACTCTTGAGAGTCCCTTGGACTGCAAGGAGATCCAACCAGCCCATCCTAAAGGAGATCAGTCCTGAATATTCATTGGAAGGACTGATGTTGAAGCTGAAACTACAATACTTTGGCCACCTGATGCAAAGAGCTGACTCATTTGAAAAGACGCTGATGCTGGGTAAGATTGAGGGCAGGAGGAGAAGGGGATGACAGAGGATGAGATGGCTGGATGGCATCACCAACTCAATGAACATGAGTTTGGGTAAACCCCGGGAGGTGGTGATAGACAGGGAGGCCTGGTGTGCTGTGGTTCATGAGGTCACAAAGAATCAGACACAACTGAGTAACTGAACTGAACTGAAGGACAAGGTAATGTATCAAGCTGCCCATGGTTCTAGGTAAAAAGCAAAAATGCAAACATGAGGTATTATATTGTTGATTTCCATCATCATCATCAATACACACATTGTAAGTGCAATCATGTCATCAGTATTTTCCCAGGAGGTAAACAAAGTCAGTTAAATTGATGAGTTCCATTTAATTACTCACAATGTTAAAAATGTACGCACACATACATTGATGCCAACACATTAATTACATTTAATAAATTACCTCTTCTAAGACATTCCACAGTTCCACATCTGTATGATCATTAAAGGGATCCAGATTTTTCCTCATTGTTCCAGTAAATAAAACAGGTTCCTAAATGGAACAAAATAGTGAATGTTATTATCTTAACCTATTTTCATTTTATTCCAGTGCTTACAGAATTAAAATATAAAATATCAATTCACTGTGATTATTAGTAATAAATTTGAAAATGGATGTTTACAAAATAGTATCTCTAAAATAATTTTCTATGTACAAAGTGTGCTGCAAAATATCCTCCAGACTATTGAATACTAACAGAAGGTAGTGTTGGATAAGTTTTTCATCTTAAGAAAAAACAAGAGAAGAGAAAGGAAGATTTTCTTTCTTAAAAAATACCTTCCTAGTAATAAATATCTGCTTAAACACACATACACACAAGGAGGATATAGTTATTTGAGAAACTTTACATCAAGATCTACATAAATTAACTGTCAATCCTGCTGTGATGTTGGGAAACATCAATAGCATGAGTAGTTGAGGTTTGTACCTCAAAGCAAAATTGTTAATATTTTCACTGAAGAATGAACTAGGATATTTTCTCCATTGGTAAAACAGTCTTCTGGGATGGGGACTCTCTCCACAGGTGTGAATGGAATGTCTGTACATGTGCAAAGAAAACGTCAGCTCCTGAGGCCTGTGGCTCCTCTGTCCACAGAGAGATCACCTCTGATCCTATACCAGCTGGTCCCACATTCTCTCACCTGTGTGTCAGGATGACCTGCCTCATAGAACCTCATTACTAATGCAAGGCCAGGAGGACCTGAAACCCACTGTGACATGTGCCATAGTAAAATTATTTAAATAGATTTTCCTATTCATCTACTTCAGGAGGAGCCACAGGTAAACTACTCTGGTAATATATGCCTCCTCTGGTGGTAAAGAGTCTGCCTGCAATGTGGGAGACTCAGGTTCAATCCCTGGGTTGGTTAGATCCCCTGGGGAAGGAAATGACAACCCACTCCAGTATTCTTGCCTGGAAAATCCTGTGGATGGAGGAGCCTGGTGGGCTACAGTCCATGGGGTCACAAAGAGTCGGACACAACTGAGAAACTTCATTTTCTTTCTTTTCTTTCTGTGTTTAAGAGAGAATCTTGTATATAAGCTCATGTAGGCCATTTAAGTTCCTTCTGAAAGGCTCTAGTAAGCCAGGACACAGAATATGAGCAGCAGAGGAAAGCCCAACTGGCTCCTATCAACGAAGGGGGCAGAACAAGGGGAGGCACACGTGTGGGAACCAGAGGAGACCTGACGCTTCCACAAGTGCCTGGAACTGCTCAGAATCACCATGTTCAAATCCTGCCTGGCCTTAGAGCTGTTCTGTTCCTCCTCATTTCACAAAAGCCTGAGAAGGAAAAAAAAAAAAAATATATATATATATATATACACATATATATTTCTTCACTTCAGCCATGAAGAAGAATGACACTCAGAGAGCCTCCCACATCATCTTTCCCTGTTGTCTCAGTTTTAAGTCTGGTAAGAGAGAAATTGATGAAGCAAACACATGGTATGCCATCAATAAAAAGACATACCCCCTAAGTAGAATCCAAAATTAAAAAGACATTATAAAGGGAGCTTCATTTGCACATTGTTGAGCAAGAAGCCAATATGCCTCCAAAGCAGTGAAAATCACTGGTCATAGGATGTTTCAAAATGATTACTGAATTGAACTGAAAAATCACAAGAACCACATTTAAGGTGTCCTTTAAAACTCTGGAATTTAGGACCAAAGACTAAACAATCGTCTAAGCAATGGTAAGAGTTCCTTGTCAGAGAATAATCATCATTCTACTTCAGAATTTTAGAAAAACTTTTCATTCTCTGTAAGATTCCAGCATGCAGGCAATTTCTCTTCCTTTAGCTGTTTCCATGAAATCTACACGAACAAGGTCACCAAGAGAGACCACAATATTCCTCCCTCTCCCCTGACTCTCCTCTACTTTCTCTCCAAGGCTGTAAATTATGGCAGGATTTTACTCTGTGGCCCAAAACAAGAGACTCTTCAAGCATCTGTATTTGAGGAGATAAAGGGCCCGAAAGAGCCCAGCTTAAATAACCAGCTTTGAGTCCAACTGGGAAAAGTGAGATGGAGTCTCTTTGCTTATAATGATGACAGGAACATTTCTTTGCTCATCCTGCCATATGTGACCTGAATATTTTTTCTTTCAGGTTCCTCTCATAAAGCAAATTCACATCCTGTTTTGATGTCTAAGGTATGAAGCATCCACCTGGTTTTCTAAGTATAGTCTATAAAAGTGTTACCTAAGCTAGTCTACGAAATAAATCAGTTTATTTTTAAAAGACTTTTCTTCCTTCCTTAAACAATAAAAAGCCTCACAGTGTTAGCACATTTGTGAAAGGCAGTTTTGGTGATTCAGGAGAATAGGCACAGTGTCTCCATTTAAACTTCAATCACTGATTTCATAATTAGAGCCTCGTTCTACTGTCACCTCCCTCACCTTCTTCTCTTGAGAACACCCCTTGAAGCGGATGAAGTTCTCCAAAGCCTGGGGGACTGAAGCAGGATTGTTTGCAGAAAGAGGAGTCTGTCACTTCTGAGCCCCTGACCAGCAGCTGAAGCTGCTTCAAACTGAGCTTTCATCAGAGCCCTCAGACACTATGTAGGCCTTAAGGAGGTTCTGCTAATTATCACCAAACAACTGCTGAATGTCATACAAAAAAAAAAAAAAAAGCATTTCCCACTGTGCTAAGAGTCGTACACAACTGAGCGACTTCATTTTCACTTTTCACTTTCATGCATTGGAGAAGGAAATGGCAACCCACTCCAGTGTTTTTGACTGGAGAATCCTGGGACAGGGAAGCCTGGTGGGCTGCCGTCTATGGGGTCGCACAGAGATGGACACGACTGAAGCAACTTAGCAGCAGCAGCAGCAGCAGTGTCCCTGTTTCAAAAGAATGAGCAATCACCTGAAGTTGTTTTAAACATTGGTTTATTTTTCTTCTTCTTATTTTTTAATACTAAACCCTCTGAATGAACTGATCGTCATCCATATTCAGATGAAAACATTCTTTTCCAAGAAAGGAAAAAGAATTTAAGTCCTATTAAAGTCCTTTGCGGGCTTCAGGATGCAGTTCCACGGGATTTAATGGAGACTTCAGTGTCAGGAACAAAGGGCCAGATGCATTAGGCTAGATTCCAGCTGTATTTCTTAACAACAGTAAAGAAATATACAGTACATCCACCTCTTCTCTCAGTTTTTTTCTCAATAAGGAAAAAGGGAAAGAAAACCAAGTAATCAGGGAGAAGTAAGAGAGCCAGTGCTGGTTCATCTTCTTCAACATACTGAAGAAAACTCAGGGACTAGAAATACCAAAAAAGCAGAGTGTGCTGTTTGAAAAATACTCTGCTTTTGCTTTGATTAAAAAAAAAAAAAACTATTAAATATATTGATTTATTTTTTTATTTCTTCTGTGATTTGTTGGTTATTCAGCAGCGTATTGTTCAGCCTCCATATGTTGGATTTTTTTAATAGTTTTTCTCTTGTAAGATCTAATCGTACTGCATTGTGGTCAGAAAAGATGTTTGGAATGATTTCAATTTTTTTGACTTTACCAAGGCTAGATTTATGGCCCAGGATGTGATCTATCCTGGAGAAGCTTCTGTGTGCGCTTGAGAAAAAACTGAAATTCATTGTTTTGGGGTGAAATGTCCTATAGATATCAATTAGGTCTAAGTGGTCTACTGTATCATTTAAAGTTTGTGTTTCCTTGTTAATTTTCTGTTTAGTTCATCTATCCAAAGTGGGGTATTAAAGACTCCCACTATTGCATATTTAAAAGCAGAGACATTACTTTGCCAACAAAGGTCCGTCTAGTCAAGGCTATAGTTTTTCCTGTGGTCATGTATGGATGTGAGAGTTGGACTGTGAAGAAGGCTGAGCACTGAAGAATTGATGCTTTTGAACTGTGGTGTTGGAGAAGACTCTTGAGAGTCCCTTGGACTGCAAGGAGATCCAACCAGTCCATTCTGAAGGAGATTAGCCCTGGGATTTCTTTGGAAGGAATGATGTTAAAGCTGAAACTGCAGTACTTTGGCCACCTCATGCGGAGTTGACTCATTGGAAAAGACTCTGATGCTGGGAGGGACTGGGGGCAGGAGGAGAAGGGGATGACAGAGGATGAGATGGCTGGATGGCATCACTAACTTGATGTGAATCTGAGTGAACTCTGGGAGTTGGTGATGGCCAGGGAGGCCTGGCGTGCTGTGATTCATGGGGTCGCAAAGAGTCGGACGTGACTGAGCAACTGAACTGAACTGATTGTTGTGTTATTGTTAATTTCCCCTTTCATATTTGTTAGCATTTGTCTTACATATTGTGGTGCTCCTATGATGGGTGCATATATATTTATAATTGTTATGTCTTCTTCTTGCATTGATCCTTTGATCATTAGGCAGTGTCCTTCTTTGTCTCTTTTCACAGCCTTTGTCTTAAAGTCTATTTTATCTGATATGAATATTGCTACTCCTGCTTTCTTTTGGCCTCTATTTGCGTGGAATATCTTTTTCCAGCCCTTCATTTTCAGTCTGCATGTGTCCCTTGTTTCGAGGTGGGTCTCTTGTAGACAACATATATAGGGGGTCTTGTTTTTGTATCCATTCAGCCAGTCTTTGTCTTTTGGTTGGGGCATTCAACCCATTTACATTTAAGGTAATTATTGATAAGTATGATCCCGTTGCTATTTACTTTATTGTTTTGGGCTCAAGGTTATACACCATTTCTGTGTTTCCTGTCTATACAAGACCCTTTAGCATTTGTTGGAAAGCTGGTTTGGTGGTGATGAATACTCTCAGCTTTTGCTTGTCTGTAAAACTTTTGATTTCTCCTTCCTATTTGAATGAGATCCTTGCTGGGTACAGTAATCTGGACTGTAAGTTATTTTCTTGCATCACTTTAAGTATTTCCTGCCATTCCCTCCTGGACTGAAGAGTTTCTATTGAAAGATCAGCTGTTATCCTTATGGGAATCCTTATGTGTTATTTGTTGTTTTTCCGTTGCTGCTTTTAATATTTGTTCTTGTGTTTGATCTTTGTTAATTTGATTAATATGTGTCTTGGGTGTTTCACCTTGGATTTATCCTGTTTTGGACTCTCTGGGTTTCTTGGACTTGCGTGATTATTTCCTTCTCCATTTTAGGGAAGTTTTCAACTATTATTTCCTCAAGTATTTTCTTATGGTCTTTCTTTTTGTCTTCTTCTTCTGGGACTCCTATGATTCGAATGTTGGGGCATTTAACATTGGCCCAGAGGTCTCTGAGATTGTCCTTGTTTCTTTCAATTAGTTTTTCTTTTTTACTCTCTGTTTCATTTATTTCTAGCATTCTATCTTCTACCTCACTTATCCTATATTCTGCCTCTGTTATTCTACTGTTGGTTCCCTCCAAAGTGTTTTTGATCTCAATTTATTGCATTATTCATTATATATTGACTGTTTTTTATTTCTTCTAAGTCCTTGTTAAACCTTTCTTGCATCTTCTCCATCTTTGTCTCCAGGCTATTTATCTGTAGCTCCATTTTGATTTCAAGATTTTGGATCATTTTCACTATCATTATTCGGAATTATTTATCAAGTAGATTCCCTATCTCCAAAAATGAATTTGATTCATCATGATAAAGATGATGGCTCCTGATCTGTGCCAACACTTGCAGTGCAAACATAAATACTGAATGTGCATGGAATCCCTCTTCAACTGAAAACACGTTCTTTGTGCCAATAGCATAAGAGAGTCTCTCTGTGCAGAGAATCATCTGAAGAGGTTCTGAAATCCATTTTCCTGATTCTTTCAATAAGCAGCTAATCCCTGAATATAATCTCCACTAGGTATTCTTTCTGAGGAACATACTTAACTAAATACTTCAGGCTATGAGCACAAAGGATCCATACACTTCAGCAACCTGTTCTGTTTCAGGAAATTATTTAGGAAGTGGCTTCATTTTTGCTTATTCCTGAAACTGTGAACACAAACTGAGGAGTCCCTTCTTGAGGATACAGTGTTTGTCTCTGAAAGTTTCCCCAGGACTCCAGGACTGATGGTCTATGTCACCACTCCCCTGCTTCTGGTTCCTATGCAGGTCCTTGATGCTGTCATACCTCCCCCACTTCTGACCTGCTCATGGTGTAGTCAGCAGTGATGGTGGTGAGCCTGGGGGAGAGAGAGAAAGAGACCAACCTGGAAGCTCACCGCTGCTCCCAGGATCACAGGGAGCTGGAAGCCAGAGAGGATGATACGGGCCTGGCTCACCCAAGTGGGGCAACTCACAGAAACAGCACTGGGTTTGCCCTCTGAAGAGTCTGCTCTCAGCTTCCCAAAATCAGGGTGTTGTGACTGCTTCCTACTCATTTCAGGAGAAAAGGGATTTAAGCTCTTTGTACTTAGACAAGTGGCTTCAATCAACCAAACCAACAGACTTTCTCCACCTCCACAGCCAGCTAGACAATGTAAAGAGAAGCAGCTCTTGGCTGAGGAAGAGTGAGATTTTGAGTATCTTTTCCTGACACTTCATTGACTGAAAATATTGCTGGCATTTATGTCAAATAGTGTTCTGCCTATGTTTTCCTCTAGGATTTTGTAATACCTGGTCTTACATTTATTCATTTAATTCATTTTAAGTTTATTTTTGTATATGGTGTTAGAGAATGTTCTAATTTCATTCTTATACATGTTGTGTCTAGATTTCCCAGTATCACTTATTAGAGAGACTCTTTTCCCCATTGTATTATATAGTCTTGGCTTCTTTGTTTTAGATGAATTGACCATAAATGTGTGGGTTTATTTCTGAACTTTCTATCCTGTTTCACTAATCTATACATCTGATTTTTATGCCATTATCATACTGTTTTCATTAAAGTAGCTTTTATAGTATGGTCTGAAGTCACAGCTTGTGATTCCTTCAGGTCCATTCTTCTTTCTAAAGGCTGCTTCTAGTATTCAAGTTTTCTGTTTTCATACAAATTTTAATCTTTTTATTCTTATTCTAAGAAAAATGCTATTGCTAATTTGATAGGAATTGCACTCAATTTGTAGGTTGCCCTGGGTAGTATGGTCATTTTAACAATACTGATTCCTCCAATCTAAGAACATGGTATATCTTTCCATCTGTTCACGTTGTCTTACGTTTCTTTAATCAGTGTCTTATAATTTTCTTTTGCCTCCTTAGGTAGATTTATTCTTAGATTTCTTTTCTTTTTTTTTTGATGCAATGATAAATGGATATTTCCCTTAATTTCTTTTTCTAATTTCTTGTTGTTAACGTATAGAAATGCAAGAGATTTCTGTATGCTGTTGTTGCTGCTAAGTCACTTCAGTCATGTCTGACTCTGTGCAATCCCATAGATGGGAGCCCACCAGGCTCCCCCATCCCTGGGATTCTCCAGGCAAGAATACTGGAGTGGGTTGCCATTTCCTTCTCTAATGAATGAAAGTGAAAAGTGAAAGTGAAGTTGCTCAGTCATGTCCGACTCTTAGCAACCCCATGGATTGCAGCCTACCAGACTTCTCTGCCCATGGGATTTTCCAGTCAAGAGTACTAGAGTGGGTTGCCATTGCCTTCTCTGAGATTTCTGTATATATAACAGCTTATATAGCTTAATACCAAAAAAAACCCACAAAAAACCCAATCAAAAAACAGGCAGAAAACCTAAGTAGACATTTCTCTAAAGAGGAAACACAGATGGCCAAGAGGCACAAGAAAAGATGCTCAATATCACTAATTATTAGAGAAATGCAAATCCAAAATACAATGAGGTATTGCCTCACATCATTCAGAATGTGTGTTAGTTAATTGCTTAGTCCTGTCCGACTCTTTGCAACCCCATAGACTGTAGCCCACCAGGCCCCTCCGTCCATGGGATTCTCCAGGCAAGAACACTGGAGTGGGTATCATTAAAAAGCCTACAAAAAATAAATAATGAAGAAGATACAGAAAAAAGGGGACCCTCATACATTTTTGGTAAAGTGGGAATGTAAATTGGTGCAACTATTATGGAAAACAGTGTGGAGCTTTCTTAAAAGAACAAGAAAGAGTCACCATATGATCCAGTAATCCCACTCCTGGCCATGTATCCAGAAAAGACAAAAGTTCTAATTCAAAAAGATACATGCAACCCAATGTTCACAGCAGCACTACTTTACTTACAAGACATGGAAGCAACCTAAATGTCCATTGACAGATGAATTGATAAAAAGATGTGATTCCTATTTATATACACATACTATATATATATATATATATATATATATATATATATATATATATATATATAACTATATTTATCCACACTATATATACCCACTCCCCCCACACACACACAGAGTCACACATGGAATATTACTCAGCCATAAAGAAGAATGAAAGAATGCAATTTGCAGTAACATGGATGGACCTAGAGATTATCATACCAGGTAGGTCAGAGAAAGACAAATATAGTATGATATCACTTATATGTAGAAACTAAAAAGGATGAGAGAAATGAACTTATTTATAGAATAGAAATAAGTTCACCAACATAGAAAACAAACTGCTGCTGCTACTGCTGCTGCTACTAAGTCACGTCAGTTGTGTCCGACTCTGTGTGACCCCATAGACGGTACCCAACAGGCTCCTCTGTCCCTGGGATTCTCCAGGCAAGAATACTAGAGTGGGTTGCCATTTCCTTCTCCAGTGCATGAAAGTGAAGTCGTTCAGTCATGTCCTACTCTTAGCGACCCCATGGACTGCAGCCTTCCATGCTCCTCATGGGATTCTCCAGGCAAGAGCACTGGAATGGGTTGCCACTGCCTTCTCCAGAAAACAAACTAAAGGTTACCAAATGGGAAAGTAGGTGGAAGGGATAAATTAGGAATCTGTGATTAACAGATACACACTACTGTATATAAAATGAATGAACAAGAACCTATTGTATAGCACAGGGAACTCTGCTCAGTATTTTCTAATAACCTATTATGGAAAAGAATATGAAAAAGAATGTACCTACTCACATACATATATACAAATTCATATACACACACTGCTGCTGCTGCTGCTAAGTCGCTTCAGTCGTGTCCGACTCTGTGCGACCCCATAGACAGCAGCCCACCAGGCTCCCCCATTCCTGGGATTCTCCAGGCAAGAACACTGGAATGGGGTGCCATTTCCTTCTCCAATGCACGAAAGTGAAAAGTGAAAGTGAAGTTGCTCAGTCGTGTCCAACTCTTAGCGACCTCATGGACTGCAGCCTACCAGGCTCCTCCGTCCATGGGATTTTCCAGGCAAAAGTACTGGAGTGGGGTGCCATATACACACACACATATATAATTGAATCATTTTGTTGAACACTTGAAACACTGTAAAACAACCATGCTTCAATTTTAAAAAATAAACACAGACATACACAAAACTCAAATCCTGACTCTGCTGCTTGCTGCTTACCTGGGCAGTGGGTTAAGCTCACAGCTATTGCTGTTGTTGTTTAATCACTAAGCCATATTTGAATCTTTTGCAACCCCATAGACTGTAACTGTAGACTCCTCTGCCCATGGCATTTCCCAGGCAAGAATACTGGAGTGGGTAGCCATTCCCTTCTCCAAGGAATCTCCCTGACCCAGGGGTCAAACCTGTACCTTTTGTATTGACAGGCATATTCTTTACAGCTAAGGCACCAGGGATTCCCAAAGCTCAGGTGCCTTGGTTTTTAAATCTGTCAGATAAGGATAACAAGTGAATTGTGAGGATTTAAGTAGGAGATGGTAGGGAAAAAAGGCTAAAACCTGTTATGGATTCCCAACCCTTTGGAATTATTACTAATACCTGTGTAACTTGTCAGAGTCTGCAACAAGCATTGGAGCAACAGAAATGAGGGACACAGGCCCTGTCCTCAAGGAGAGGAAGACAACAGTCAAGAATGTGGGGAAGACTGAGAAAAAGGCCAGAGGTCTTGGTGGGGGACTGGAAAGTATGAGTGGGTACAGGGTAGTCATCAGGAAAGAATCTGGTAGGAGAAGAATATGAAATCAAAAGGAAATTAAAAAGTGCTATTCTCTCCCACTGTTCCCATAGAAAAGAGTTTAGACACATTTTTCTGTTTTACCTTTTCCAAAATCTCCTATTGTGTCTGTGTGTTGGGGTAGCGGGTAAGGGGTCTGGCATTTGTTTTTCACTTTACTCTTTATATTTTTATTATTTTTAAATTTTATTTAATTTTTAAACTTTACAATATTGTATTAGTTTTGCCAAATATTGAAATGAATCTGCCACAGGTATACATGTGTTCCCCATCCTGAACCCTCCTCCCTCCTCCCTCCCCATACCATCCCTCTGGGTCGTCCCAGTGCACCAGCCCCAAGCATCCAGTATCGTGCATCGAACCTGGACTGGCGACTCGTTTCATACATGATATTATACATGTTTCAATGCCATTCTCCCAAATCTTCCCACCCTCTCCCTCTCCCACAGAGTCCAGAAGACTGTTCTATACATCAGTGTCTCTTTTGCTGTCTCATACACAGGGTTATTGTTACCATCTTTCTAAATTCCATATATATGCATTAATATACTGTATTGGTGTTTTTCTTTCTGGCTTACTTCACTCTGTACAATAGGCTCCTGTTCCATCCACCTCATTAGAACTGATTCAAATGTATTCTTTTTAATGGCTGAGTAATACTCCATTGTGTATATGTACCATAGCTTTCTTATCCATTCATCTGCTGATGGGCATCGAGGTTGCTTCCATGTCCTGGCTATTATAAACAGTGCTGCGATGAACATTGGAGTACGCGTGTCTCTTTCCCTTCTGGTTTCCTCAGTGTGTATGCCCAGCAGTGGGATTGCTGGATCATAAGGCAGTTCTATTTCCAGTTTCTTAAGGAATCTCCACACTGTTCTCCATAGTAGCTGTACTAGTTTGCATTCCCACCAACAGTGTAAGAGGGTTCCCTTTTCTCCACACCCTCTCCAGCATTTATTGCTTGTAGACTTTTGGATCACAGCCATTCTGACTGGTGTGAAATGGTACCTCATAGGGGTTTTGATTTGCATTTCTCTGATAATGAGTGATGTTGAGCATCTTTTCATGTGTTTGTTAGCCATCTGTATGTCTTCTTTGGAGAAATGTCTATTTAGTTCTTTGGCCCATTTTTTGATTGGGTCATTTATTTTTCTGGAGTTGAGCTGTAGGAGTTGCTTGTATACTTTTGAGATTAGTTGTTTGTCAGTTGCTTCATTTGCTATTATTTTCTCCCATTCTGAAGGCTGCCTTTTCACCTTGCTAATAGTTTCCTTTGTTGTGCAGAAGCTTTTAAGTTTAATTAGGTCCCATTTGTTTATTTTTGCTTTTATTTCCAATATTCTGGGAGGTGGGTCATAGAGGATCCTGCTGTGGTGTATGTTGGAGAGTGTTTTGCCTATGTTCTCCTCTAGGAGTTTTATAGTTTCTGGTTCTTACATTTAGATCTCTAATCCATTTTGAGTTTATTTTTGTGTATGATGTTAGAAAGTGTTCTAGTTTCATTCTTTTACAAGTGGTTGACCAGATTTCCCAGCACCACTTGTTAAAGAGATTGTCTTTAATCCATTGTATATTCTTGCCTCCTTTGTCAAAGATAAGGTGTCCATATGTGCGTGGATTTATCTCTGGGCTTTCTATTTTGTTCCATTGATCAATATTTCTGTCTTTGTGCCAGTACCATACTGTCTTGATGACTGTGGCTTTGTAGTAGGGCCTGAAGTCAGGTAGGTTGATTCCTCTAGTTCCATTCTTCTTTCTCAAGATAGCTTTGGCTATTTGAGGCTTTTTGTATTTCCATACAAATTGTGAAATTATTTGTTCTAGCTCTGTGAAGAATACCGTTGGTAGCTTGATAGGGATTGCACTGAATCTATAAATTGCTTTGGGTAGTATTCACTTTATTCTTTAAATTTATATAAATAATTTGGTTTATAACCAATAAAGAAAATCACCAAAAAACATAAATAGAAATTAAAAATCAAAGCCGTTGCAGAATGTGTTACTCTCTTTATTTAAGTAGAAATAATCCCTGAATGGCCAGTGCCCCAATCCTTAATAAAAATTATAATTTCAACTGACTGAACGTTCTCAAGAACCAGACATGGGCCACAAACATTTTCTCACCCAGCTACATCTTCACAACACAGCTTAGCAACAGTACTTCCTAGATCTAGTTTAAGGATGAGGAGTATGAAGTTTGGAAGCTGGGTGATGTCATCAAGTTTCCACAGTCATATGAGGCAGAACAGAAATAAAAATGTCAGTCATGTTGACATTTGATTTAAACTCTTAAACATTCTATCTTTGGCTGCCCTCTGTGTAATTTCCTGAGACCTTTACACATTACAGGGTCTCTCCAGATTCTCTCTCTTTAACCAACCAACATTGTGACTTGGAGACAAAGGCAAATAAATTGGAATAATAAAAGTTGCAAAATTATAATGTTTGGTGATCATTATCTATATGGATACAAAGCTTAGCACTGTTTTGTAAGCATGTTCCCTAGAGTGTGTACACAGATCATGATCAAAAGTATAGTATAAATTGATGGAACAGAACCAAAACCTGGTGATCTCGAGGGATGTTTAGTCTTTGCTCAGATGTGCTTCCAAACATTACCAGTAAAGCCAAGAATCATGCAATGTTTTTCTTTATTTATAAAGTTCTCTTATGTACAGGCTTCCCTGGTGGCTCAAATGGTAAAGCATCTGCATGCAACACAGGAGATCTGGGTTCAATCCCTGGGTCAGGAAGTTTCCCTGGAAAAGGAAAGGGCAACCCATTCCAGTACTCTTGCCTGGAAAATCCCATGGATGGAGGAGTCTGGTAGGCTACAGTCCATGGGTTCACAAAGAGTTGGACATGACTGAGGGACTTCCCTTCCCTTATGTACATAAGCATACACCTTTTTTTATTAAGAGATATTAAAAATAACGCAGGGCACTTTTCTGGATCCTTTCATCCAAGGACATAAAAGGACTTTGCAGACACACCTACTATTTCTGCTAACTAGTTTCATTTGATTCATGTCAGTGATTGGTACAATCCAAACTTAAAACCTGGAATCTAAACTCCTTTGTTTTCTACTGCAATCACTAAGTCACAAATCTAATAACCAGAGGAAATCTTTAAATACAGGGGTTACAGGTGCTGAAAATTTCTTCCCATTTTTTCTGAAAGGAATATCTTTTAAAAATTGTTTTTAAACTGTGGTAAAATAGGGTGACTCAGTGGTAAAGAATCAGCCTGCCAATGTAGGAGACATGGGTTCGATCCCTGGGTCAAGAAGCCCTGTTAATTAGCCTCCAATTAAAATAAATATATTTAAATAAATAAATAAATAAAAACCTAAAAAATGAAAGCTGTGGTACATATATATACAATGGAGTATTACTCAGCCATTAAAATGAATACATTTAAATCAGTTCTAATGAGGTGGATGAAACTGGAGCCTATTATACAGAGTGAAGTAAGCCAGAAAGAAAAACACCAATACAGTATACTAATGCATATATATGGAATCAGAAAGTGGTAACAATAACCCTGTATGTGAGACAGCAAAAAAGACACAGATATATAGAACAGTCTTCTGGACTCTGTGGGAGAGGGAGAGGGTGGGATGATTTGGGGAAATGGCATGGAAACATGTATAATATCATATAAGAAACGAATCACCAGTCCAGGTTTGATACAGGATGCTTGGTGCTGGTGCACTGGGATGACCCAGAGGGATGGTACAGGGAGGGAGATGGGATGGGGGTTCAGGATGGGGAACACGTGTATGCCCGTGGCAGATTCATGTTGATGTGTGGCAGAACCAATACAATGTTGTAAAGTAATTAGGTTCCAATTAAAATAAATAAATTTAATTTAAAAAAAAAAGAAGCAGCAACAGCAACCCTGGAGAAGAAAATGGAAACCCACTCCAGAACTCTTGATTGGAAAGTCCCATGCACAGAGGAGCCTGGCAGGCTATAGTCCATGTGGTGCAAAGATGGACATGACTTGGTGACTCAACAACAAGAACACATAAAATTTACCATCTTAATGACTTTTAAATGTACACTTAAGTGGTATTAAATACATTCCCATTATTGTACAGCTATTACCACCATCCAGCCACAGACTCCTTTCATCTTGCATGAGTGAAACTCTGTAGACATTAAACAACAATTCCCCTCTCTCCTCTCCCTGCAACTCCTGGCAATCACCATTCTACTTCCTGTCTCCATGAACTGACTACTTCAGGTACTTCATATTAATAGAATTATATACTAATTATCATTTTTGACTGGCTTATTTTACATTAGCATACTTTCCTCAAGGTTCATCTGTGTTGTAGCATGTGTCAGAATTGGCTTCCTTTCTAAGGCTGAATAATATTTCATTGTATAGAAATGTACCATGTTTTGTTTACCCAGTCATCAGTCAATGGACCCTTAGGTGCCTCCACATTTTTGCTATTGGGAATAATGCTGCTATGAACACACATATACAGATATCTCCTCAAGACCCTGATTTCAATATTTGGGGTTTATACCCTAAAACAGAATTGCTGGGTCATATGATATTTCTATTTTTAACTTTCACGAGTTTCTACTGTCTATATTAATATAATTCAGCCTCTAAAACACTCCCTAAAAGTCATAGTTCTTTAACAAGCAGAACAACAACAAAAGAACCAAAAAAAAAAAAAAAATCCCATACAAAACAAAGAAGCAGAACAAAAGAAAATAGACTCAGAGCCTAGGAAGAGATGCTCAATTCAAAGCTTCACCATCACAGCAACCATATATTGGATCTACATGAAGCACTGCACACGCACTGGCCCATTTAGCCCTCATGACAGCTTAAGGAGTTGGACTGTTAGTTGCCTTGCGATGGAGAAAAAACTGAGGTACACAAAGATGGAATTCAAAGTCTCCTGTTCTTCCTCATTTTTCTGTACTGCTTCCCTGGTTAAAATAATTTACTAATAGCTGAATTCTAAAAGACTCCCCAAAGCATCTATACATCCTATAATTCTCAAAGCCCCACAGTTTCACAGAAAGCCTTCCAAGGAGATAATCACCCTTGAAAAGATGGCTTTATTTCCTACAACAAAATTCCATTTTTAAGACACAAAATTCAGGTTTTCCTATAGGAACCACTCCAGGGCTACACAAATCAGTTATCATTTTGTTTCAGAATTATGTGGTTATCAATATTCAGAACCATGGCACCTGAAAAAGTCTGAGTCCAGAAATCTGTCCAGGTCAGTTTGCACACAAAACAAACAAATGAACAAATAAACAAAGTCTAGTATCTGATAACGTGTCTGCTAAAAATATTCTGTATTGGGGGTGGGGGAGGATCAACTCTTTCAAGCAATTTGAAAAAAGAAAGTAAAAGCAATTAAATTTAGATGCCTTATTAAAAGAACATATGAAAATACTCTGATGTGCATACCTGAGGTGCAACTGACATTTTCTTCCTTAAATCATGAAGTCCAATACTGGTTGTCTTGATCCCATCAATCCAAATGCTACCTTCAGGCTCTGACAATCTAAGAAGGGCAGCGATGAGGGAACTTTTTCCAGCTCCTGTTCTTCCCACAATGCCATCTTTTGAAGAGATCTAGAAGGGATTAAGAATTAACAATACACAACCAACCTGGGAGAAAATATAATTGCCGAAGATGAATTTTAAAAGTTCTATATAAAGAGTAGTTTGTAAATTTCTCAAACATGGCACTGTTGACATTTTGGGCCAGATAATTCATGGTTGGGAGTATGTGGGGCTACCCTGTATATTGTAGCAGGGTTAGCAGTAGCCATGGGCTCTACCCACTAGATACCAGAAGCACCCCACAAACAATGCAACCAAAAATTTCAGACATTGACAACTCTCCCCTGGCTGGGACTCCATGGTCACAAGACAACTTAAAACTAACAGAATCAATACACTAGCAATGAAAAGCCAGAAGCCTTCTAAGTAAGTGGTCCATAAAAAATCAGTTTATAAATACGTGTCTGGGTATTTTGATCTTTAGAATTATGTGGGTTATTTTACAGAGATGTCAAGTCTAGTCAGAAGTGTTATATGTAAACAAATACTCACTTTTTCATGGATCTGTTATTTAAGAGGAATTATTCTTTGGTAAAGAAATTAAATCACTTCCTTATGTTAAATATTTTAATTTATATTCTATCCTGAAAGGAAACATCTTAAAATTGTAAAGTACAGGTCTCAGGGTCTCATAAGACAGTGGCCAGTAGACAAAATGCAAATAATGAGTCAACAACAACACAAACAACATTTGCTATTTATATGGGGACTTTCATCTGAGCAGTTCAAAAGGCATTTTACTAACAAATCAATACTTACAATTGCACCTTGTAAGAATACATGTTGAGTGTCAGTCTAGTTATTAAACCAAAACAGAAAGATAGCGAGTTTGGGATTGACATGTACACACTGCTATATTTTAAATGGATAACCAGCAAGGACCTACTGTATAGCAATAGGAACATTGCTCAATGCTATCTAATAACCTAAATGGAAAAGCATTTGAAAAAGAATAGACACATGTATATGTATAACTGAAACACTCTGCTGTACACCTGAAAGTAACATGACATTGTTAATCAACTATACTATAATATAAAATGTAACATTTTTTTTTTAAAGCAGAGAAAAAATGCACTAACAATAAGATTAAAGGATCTACATAGTGCAGGTAAAATGCTGGTGGGGAATAAAACTGTACTGTAAAAATTGGCCTTTAGCTGTGTGCATTCAATATGTATGCAAAAACTGGCCCTTCTTTTTTTTTTTCTAACCAACAAGCTTTCTCAACTGCTAATTCCCTGGTAGGAGCTTCCCAAGAGATGATTTCACCTCTATTTAGGGATTTGGAATCAATGAGGGGTGTAAGACATGCTTTCAATCATTTGTCAATTAATTTAGCAAATTTTTATAACTCAGATTTAAACAGTGAAAAAATAATTTTTCTGAGCACTGTAATCATAATGCTCATGCTCAGAACTTTTCATATTTTATTATTTGAACATTTCCAAATTGTCAAATCTTAGTCCATAAAATCAGTCATGGCATTTCAAAAAATAATTTAATCATCACAGAGGTTAAATGTAAGAAAAGAGGGTTTAGATTATTTCTTTGTAGCCATTTTGTACTGTACATTAAACCATACTTTACATAATATAGATGGACCAGTTTCTGTATATAACCAGGCCTAGTATATGTGTGTGTGTGTATGTGTATATATATAGATAGATATATAGATATAGATATAAAACTCATGTGTTCTGTGTACAGAGAGGCCTCAAAGATATCATGGAGTTGGTTCCAGACTACCTCAATAATGTAAATAATGCAAAGTGAAGTAAATCATACAAAAAATTTTGCTTCTCTGTGCATATAAAAGTTATATTGCCACTATGCTATAGTCTACATTATGTCTACAAAGTACATACTTTAATTTTCAAATACTTTATTGTGACAAAAAAACACCATTATCTGAGCCTTTACTGGGTTATAGCAACATTAAAGAACACTGATTCCAGATCACCACAACAAATGCAATAACAAAAAGTTTGAAATATTGCAAGAGTCATCAAAACATGACAGAGATACAAAGTAAGCAAATGTTGTAGGAAAAATGGTGCTGATACACTTCCTCCATGCAGGGTTGCCATAAATGTCCAATTTGTAAAACAAACAAACAAACAAACAAAAAACCAAAAAAGCACTATCTGCAAAGCACAATCAAACCAAGTATGCCTGTATTTCTGGCTGTTCTCATATGTAAATAAACACAATCAGGACACAGGTGAGAACTGTCTCTAAGAATGTATGTTTCCATACTCTCAGTTATATTGAAACTGATCCACCTGTGCAAACTGGAACAGACTCTTGGTGAAAGCCCAAGATGCTCAGGGGCACCACAGGCTGCTCACAACAGGATTGTGAGCTCCAAACTCCAGTGAGGAAAGTAAAGAAAAGGCAACTCAAAGAAAACCTGGCTCTGGCTAATTCTACCATTCAGTCATCAAAAACATAACCTGAAGTCTTTCCAAGGTCATCAATGTGTTTTACCAATTGCCCATGGACAGTATCTCCAGCATGAGTAAGTTTACATTCTTAACACAAAGACACTAGAAGACAATCTTATTTTAGCTGCTTTGTGATGGCCCCTTGCTGTTTTCCCAGACCAGGCTGCTGTTGGCCTCTGATGACCACACTAACTTGTTAGACATTTGTAGCTAGATCTCTCTTCATACACCAAACCTAACATAATCAGAACCCAATGCCCCAGACAAAATAGCCACTTCCTCTGACGTCCCCACTCTAATATTACTACTTCTTTCCCAAGTGCATAGGCTCAAAATGTCCACCTAATTTCCAGTTTTCCCCATGTCCAGTGTGGTGCCAAGCCCTGAAGATTCTACTCCTGCAATGCTTCATGACTCAACCCCTCATTTTAAGGACCACATTCAGTACCTGAGTGCCAGGCTGCACTACTTTTGAAAAACAAAATAAACTCTTTCCTTTTACATTGCTGTTGTTTAGTTGTTAAGTCATGTCTGACTTCCTTGTGACCTCATTGACTGTAGCCCACCAGGTTCCTCTGTCCATGGGATTTCCCAGGCAAGAACACTGGAGTCAGTTGCCATTTCCCTCTCCATGGAATCTTCCTGACCCATGGACTGAACCTGTGTCTCCTGCATTGCAGGTGGATTCTTTACCACTGAGCCATCTGAGAAGCCCGCATAAGTTTAATTAGTCTGCCTGAAATAAGAGAGCCTATAAAGCACAAGATGAGACTCAAGTCCATATATGTTGGCCTCTTTTCCATCTGCTGATGGTTTTCTTATCACCAGGATGGCCGGACATCTTATCATGTCCCTCTATGTAGCTAGAACAGAGAAAGTGGGGAGAGGTGTAGCTGCAGTTAAAGAAACAGGCCTACCATAGAGATCCTATGGTCAGAGAGTTGAAGCATGACTTGAACACGGATGCATATAATGTGGTGGTTAGGACAAGAGGGATGACATCACTGAGAAAAGTGTACCTGAGGTCACTGAGGCTATCAACAGGAAGAACCAGCACCCACAGTTAGGCTGGGAGAGAAACCTGCTGCTAAATTGGGCACATGGTGACTAAGGAACAGGCCAAACAGACTTTGAGCCCTGCTTGGGAGCAAGACTTATTTTTGATCCCATCAGGTGGTGACAGAGGCACACATACACTGCAGCACGGGGTTGTCTCTGACTCCAGGTCCAGGCAGGGCTGAGCCTGTGGGAAATTCCTCCAGTCCCCACAGGAGGATGGTGTGGGGAATGCGGGAGCAGGACGAAAACTGCCTGTGATGAAGACAGACTCACTGAAAAGATGCAAATAAATGCAATGGAATCATACAGAGTTGAATTATGAAGTAAAGGTGCAGTTTGCAGAATACGAAAGTAAGTAAATCTATAGGGTGTTAAGCGCTGCAGAACGTTCTAGAGTCTCATGTTCAGACACAACTGGTGTTTGGGTGATTCATGAGTTTGGTTTCAAACTGTCAAAGGATATTTCTTAGAAATCATGGGTTATGTGTCATCAAAACCTGCCCATGGGAGAGAAAGGACTTTACTGGGAGGTCTTGTTCAAATGTGATGCTGAGTCAAGAGGTCTGGGTGAACCTGAGACTCTGCGTTTCTAAGAAGCTCCAGGAGATGCAGGTGATGCTGGCCCTGGCAATACAGTCTGAGTCCCAAGGAATCAGGAAACTTGGAAAAGAAGTGGGACAAGCTGGGAGTGAGGGGAGATGTTCCTGAGAAAATATTATGTAAAAAAAAAGGAAAAAATGTAGGAAACTAGTATTTTTGCACATTATAGCAAGGTCTAGTAAGCATCTGTAAAAGTTCAAGAAAAGCTCTGAGCAGGAAAAAATAACAAACCCAAATTAATATACCTCTAGAGCTGGAAAATGCTTTAAAGGGGCCCAGGACTCTCTAAAATTATCAAATCAACCAAAAATCATCAAAATGAGAAATGCAGCCCATGTTCAGAATCTACCCAGGAAGTCTAGGGTTGCATTTACCTCATTGTGAGTCTTTATTTTTAATTGGTATTTCTTCCATGAATCATAAACCAGCAGAGTACCAACTACACTTTCCTATTAACTCTAACTTCCATGAATCAGGACAGGAGAGCACATGGCAGAAAGAGAATAGAGCCCCATTTCTTCTGGGTGAACTCACTCCCAAGTCTTCCCCTCCCCTCCCCTACAGCAGCTTGTCTCAATCAAAGTCAACACCAAAGTGGTGTCCTGCAGTGATGGGAGCAGAGATAGGTGAGCAGGAGAGGGTACCTGGGATGTACAGAGGTAGAGTGAAATCGTTTCAAGAACAAACTGCCTGGGTATCATCTCCCAATATAGAAGTGAAGCTAATGGTGATGCTGAGTGGACCAAGATAAAGGTCAAAAGGCAACTTATCACATTTATTAATTCAGTCTCAAAATTAAATATTCCTTCAAACATTTTAGAATCTCAGATAGTACTATGATTTGGAGGGTTTTAAGAAGGAATAATTCAAAACTGTATTTTCCTAAGCTGTACTATGAAGTTTTTTAGATGATTCATATTTTATCACTTTGGAGGAAATTTAAGACACAAATGAACAGAATTATATTGACAATACAAGATCTGATCAACATGGAGCTATGAGTAAGCAAACAATGATGGCCTCCAGCACTTTCAGGGACAGAGCTGCAGCAAGAACTGTGGTTAATGTTTTCCAGACACAGCAGTCTTCACCCTCTTCTTGACCTATGGTGAGACTGGAAATAATTAGGAGCCAGCTTTCACTCAGTAACTAACTGAAGCTGATCCCTGGGCATTAAGTTGAATACTTATTCTTTCATGTAACAAGGGTAACATTCATTATATCATAGCTATAGTCCTCTAGGTGGGTCAGTGGTGGAGTTCTCAAAGAGTGATTATTTAAGTGCAATCTGTTGTTTACTCCGTTGTCTTGTGTGTGTGTGTGTGTGTGTGTGTGTGTGTGTGTGTGTGTTGGTTACTGGTTGTTCCAGTCACTGTCCAAAGTGATTTTGAAGCCCAATAAAATAAAGTCTGTCACTGTTTTCATTGTTTCCCCATCTATTTGCCATTAAGTGGTGGGAGCAGATGCCATGATCTTAGTTTCTCAAATGCTGAGTTTTTTCACTCTTCTCTTTCATCCTCATCAAGAGGTTCTTTAGTTCCTCTTTACTTTCTGCCATTTAAGTGGTATTATCTGCATATCTAAGAGTGTTGACAGATCTGATCATAAATGTTTACAGGTGAAATCTCATCCACTTTGAGTAGGTGTCCAGGCCCTGTCTCCGCCTGGGGGCTCTAGTTCCTCACCCCTGACTGAGTCATGATTCAGGCTCTTCTCTAGTGGCTATAAGCTCATCCCATGGCCCCTGCTGGAGTAGACTTGGGGCTGCGCTCTGGTTCCAGCAGCAACTCACCCACACCAGTAAGGATCAGATTGTATTAAAGAAAGAAACAGTCTGTGGGGTGGAGGGCAGGGGTATGGCTCAGTGTGGGTGAGTGGAGGACAAGTCTATGGGAAGGGCCAAGGGACAGAGGAGGAGGCTGCAACCAGAGGGGACCATGGGAGGAGGAGATCTCAGAAATACAAAGAAGAAAGGATGGAAAGGAGGAAACAGAGAAGATATTGGACAGTTAGGCACATGGAGCCAGCGCTGACTTCCCAGATTTAGTATGAATAGTCAGGTATCACATATAGTGCCCTGGGTCAGGTTAAGATCGAGCCCTGAAGCCCAGGGCCCACCAACTGCCATGAGGGAGCTCGTTACACAGGGAAAGAAATGCTTGGATCCCCATCCCATGGTCAGTTTTCAAGAAAGATTCACATAGTGTCATTGATCTAATCTGCATCCAAGAGAATCCTCCTGACTCACTAACAAGGAAGGCAACAGCAGACATGCACTAAATCTTTAGCTGGATTTTAAAGAGGCAAATGGCTTAAACAAACCTTTAGTGTTGAGATTATGGTTTCTCCCAGGTTCTTCAATATCAGAGGCCCATCTAAGCTGTACCTGAAGTTCACACTGTAAAACTCAATCTCTCCTTTATGGGGCCAGGCTGTTGGTGGTCTATACTCGTATTCCCAGGGTGCTTCTTTCTCACACTCTGTATATTCAAGCCCCCTCTCTACTGAAATCATCTGAAACACATAAGACATCACAGGAGTTAGGAAAGGTCTTGCTTATGGATGTTTAGAGATTGTAAATGAAGCAGTCTACCTTAATATCTTTACATCAGCTTTTCTATGGTTCAGAAGATCTCAGGTCTTAGCATCCATTAGGGACAGAGGTAAGAGCTGGATGAGGCCTTTGATGATTTACAAACTTGCTCATGGTCTTGTAACACTGTTATTTACAGCTACTTCCTTAAAAACTATATAAAAACTAAAAGAATTATAGAAATGAATGCAAAGATTTTATTGATCCACTTTTCACAACTGAACAAAAAAAAGAGAGAATTTTTATAAGAAAAAAATACTTATGGACACCAATCAGTAACGTGTGGCTACAGAAGAGCCATTTGTTATAAACGAGCAGAACTGAATGGTCATCAAACCTCATTTTAATAATTAGTCACTCTCTGCTTTATTCAAAGAGAGAAGTGGAAAGTTTTCACTTTTATTTGTTTTTCTCCCTTTAGGAGAAGGTGTAAATATTCAAAAGAGATGATAATTTACATACTGACTAACATCTCTTAAAGTGATAGAACTCCACTCTAATAGCACATTCTGAGCAGGAGCTTATCCTATCAGAAAGAAGAAACACCAGCAAATTCAGGTGTTCAGCACACACAAGAATAGATGATAAAACAGGGAGTGGAGGAATCTAATTAAATAAACAAATCTTAAAACACCGAATTCTATATTTTAACCAACAATGAGGAATCATCTGTTAAGAAACATAGATAAACAAGCCACTAAGAAATTAGCTTGTATTCTCTCCAGGATTTCAGAACCTTTCTCCTGCAGAGATATTTATTATATCTGAAGAGAGTTTGTGATGAGTATAAAACCTGCTGACATGGTGCACATAAGACTGAGAAAAACACATATATATTTAATTTTCAGTTTTACATTTACTTTAAACAAACAGAAGAGGATGTAAAAAAAAAATTCTGTTAATCATGATATAAAAACAAAAGTTTCACTATTTTACATAAGAATTGCTTTTATGCCAGTTAATGGCAAGGAGATTAGAAAAGGCTAAGAACCATAAGATAAACATCACCATATTCTCAGCTTCAATGCTTTGCCTGACGCACCACTGGAACATCCCCGTGAGCGTGAGGGCGAGAGATAGCACCAAGCCAGCCTCCCCAGCATATAAAGCTAAATGAGGAAGAAGAAGAGGAATCAAGTCAGTCTTGTTCTTAACGCCCTGTTCAGCTCCTTCTGTAACTTAATAAAGAAGACTCCTTTATAATATTTAAATCATTCACATGTAATGATCATATTATTCATACTTTTACTATCTGTTCATTGAGACCATAACAACAGTACATAAAAATGACTATGAATTCAGAAAGACTGTTAAATGTGTTTATTAATCCCTATAGGATTGACATATACTTGACCACATTATATAGGTGAGGAATCAAGTCATTATTCAGACTTTTGTCATTATGGATGCAAGAACCATTAGGTAATTTCACTTTCTACAAGTCCAATGCAGCTGCAGTTGAAACCACAAAAACAAGACAATGGGTTTTAAGAGCAAATGTTTTTAAATCTAAAATACTACTTTCCTTGTTCCATATTAAAGATTCAATGCTGTTAGATTGGAATCATTAGGGATGGTGAATTCATGCCACACACACCAACAACTGCTCATCTGGTACCCATACAGCAGTGAGGATACTGTTTTTTGCTACAGAAAATCTTTCTCACCCAGTGTGTACCAGGCACCTACATCCAAGAGATTTGAGTAGCCCTAAAGCTAAAACCTAAACTCTACACTGAAGAAAAACCTTAATGGTAAACTTGGTTCTCTCCTCACATCTACAGGATACTACCTAGAATGTTCAAAAGGTCAGCTTGCTACAGTTGTTCAGACTCCAACCCATTCAACAAAAGATAAAAGGATAAAAGGTAACATATCAAGACACAAATGACTTCATATGGACCACACTGTGGAATTACATGCTGCAAGCATTTTAATACAATTCATTACAACAAAACAGTATAAATTATTAGACGAGGTAGCAACAATTTAATAATTGTTAACAAAGCTATAAACTGTAAGCACACCACAACACGTTATTCACATCTGTACTTACATTGTGCCAGAATTAGGGCCCCAAAGGCAACAGCAGTGACAAAGATGGCACAGATGACATCCAGATACACAGCGAGCCATCGGGACGTCGTCAAAAGCAGGAACCAAGCCTCTGGATTTGGAACCATAATAAGTGTAATATATAAACAGAAAAACCATGTTAGCTGCTTCTCATGAGGGAGAATATTTTCTCAGTTGAGCTACAGAAGATTTTACACAGGTAGGACAGCAAAGTTACATACCCAAGGAACCTGAAGATTCTATAAAACTAGGTTCTAACACAAGACAATGAATGTATGGGACACACAGGAATCCGTCCAGGAAGCATGAATTGAAAACTTCAACCCACAGGTTATCCACAGAAATAAGATCACAAGAAGGAAGATGGGAAATCATCTCATCTGTGCATTTCCTGCAGTGCTGGGCCTCAGTGTGAAGATCATCCTCTCACAGGGTCGACTGCTCCCAGCTCTCACACAGCAGAGAGCACAGCTCACACTGTTTCCAGCACCTTCTGCCCTCACCACAGGGCCCTGCAGTGTTTATTCTTAGGAGCCAATGTCTATGTGACCATCAGCTAACAGGAACTGCATGCGACTTTCTTTTATTTTTATGTAATTTTATTTTTTAACTTTACAATATTGTATTGGTTTTGCCATATATTGAAATGAATCTGCCACAGGTATATATGTGTTCCCCAGCCTGAACCCTCCTCCCTCCTCCCTCCCCATACCATCCCTCTGGGTCGTCCCATTGCACCAGCCCCAAGCATCCAGTATCATGCATTGAACCTGGACTGGCGACTCATTTCATATATGATATTATACATATTTCAATGCCATTTTCCCAAATCATCCCACCCTCTCCCTCTCCCATAGAGTCCAAAAGACTGTTTTATACATCTGTGTCTCTTTTGCTGTCTCGCATACAGGGTTATTGTTACCATCTTTCTAAATTCCATATATATGCGTTAGTATACTATATTGGTGTTTTTCTTTCTGGCTTACTTCACTCTGTATAATAGGCTCCAGTTTCATCCACCTCATTAGAACTGATTCAAATGTATTCTTTTTAATGGCTGAGTAATACTCCATTGTATATATGTACCTGCATGTGACTTTCAAAATGCCATTTTTATCTTCAAAATACAATAATTATTGGAAAGTTTAGCTTGGATTTTATAGACTTAGAGGAAATTCTGAATTTTTTACCTAGGGAAAAAATTTCACTGATAAAAACATAATCAAGTGGATGGCAAATCAGGAAATTATTTCCTCAATCACATCTGCCACCCTCCACGCTCTGAAAAGAGTCAGCAAACCGCAGTCTGGAGGGTGAGAACAGCTACCACCTGGTTCTGTAAATAAAGTTTTATTGGAACACAGAAACTGCCATTTTCTGATGTATTATCTTTGCCTGTCTTTGTGCTACAACAGCAAAGGTGAGTAGTTGCAACAGACACAGTACAGCACACAAGCCTACAATATTTTCTATCTGGATCTTCACAAAAAAGAAGTTAGCTGACACTCTTACCCTAAAGAGACAGAAGTCTACAGGGCACAGTGATACAAGGACAATGCGAGCCAGTCAGGAGAGAAAAGCAGGGGATGACAGGGAAGAAGGGAGCACTGAGGGGATGCTGAGAGGAAGGGGTGGGGGAGGCAGGTGTGCAGAGGGGGATGAGGAGTGACACAGAGAGAGGTGCTGGCCTACTAGGCCACCTGAGAGGGAGGTCAGCCTCAGAAGGGAGCACATGCCATCCTTTGAAATCATCTCCAGAAACTTACAGACCTGAGTGCAAATCCTGGTGTGCATCAAACAGTTCCTGAAACTTCTGTTCAGCTTTGTACGCCCGGATGGTCCAGAGTCCCCGGAGAGAAGATGCTAAATGGGAAAATACCGGGCTCCGTGCTGGGGAAACAGAGACAGACACACAGTAGAGAAAGTCAAGAAGGCTGGATGCAAGGAAACCACTGCCTCCCGGGCTCTGTGGTCACACATCCCGCCAAAGAGAATCCTCCATGTGACCCTCAAAGTCCTGCTCACACCAAGCTTCACTTTAATGACCTGGGAATGAAAGCTTCTCCTTGAAACTATCTTTGGTCAAGTTCAAACCACAGCTAGATTTAGATAAAGAAATTATTGTTCTTTCATCAAGATCCTCTCACACACGCCTCCCTCCAAATTCTTCTGGCATCTCATCAGGTGGAAATTGTTGACAATTTTTTAAAAATATATTGAAGTACAGTTGATTTACAATAATGTTCTAGTTTAAGGTATATAGTATAGTCATTCAGTTATTTTTTTCAGATTATATTTTATTACAGGTTAATACAAGATACTGAATAAAATTCCCTGTGCTTTGCAGTAATTCCTTGTTGTTGTCTATTTGACACATTAATAGCAGTATGTCTATTAATCCCATACTTCTAACTTGTTCTTCCCTCTCTCCCAATCCCCTTTGCCAACTGTAAGTTTGTTTTCTATGTCTCTGAGTCTATTTCTATTTTGGGTACAGATTCATTTGTATTGTTTTTAGATTCCATATATAAGTGGTATCGTATTTATCTTCCTCTGACTGACTTTACTAATAATAATATTCCCAAGTCCATCGATGCTGCTGCAAATGCTAATATTCCATTCTTTTTCATGGGTGAGTAATTACCCTTCACTATTGGGTAGTGAAGTGAAGAATAATGGTAGTGAATTACCATTCACTAATTTTTGAATCAGTAGCCTTTTAAAATTTAATTCCTAATTAGAGTCCTCACCACACTGAATTTTGTTGAGTAACCTGCGGGCTGTCTCCTCCTCAGATGAGTAACGTAAGGGCTGGGATAGAGTCAGTACATCCCCAACCCTGCACCAGAGCCAGACACAGGACAGGGTGAGACGAGTAAGGGGAGGGGACAGTCTGCTGCCTCCCCTGTCCTGGGCCTCTCCCTGCACCTGCGCCAGGAACCTCTGTGCAGGTCATGGATCACCCGGTGCTGCACCACCCTTGTGCCCACAGGACCTGGCAGACGAGGAGCCTTTGAACAGTCTTGACTTCCATTCCAGGAACCTGATGGACATTTTATTAACTGCCTGCTAGATACCTGTCCTGGTGTTCTGAGGTCACTGCGGTGTGTGACACATCAATCTTTTAGAATCTGACAGTGGCCTTAGTGGCCATTCTCTTTTGAGTGACTACATGTGGGTTTGGGCCTGGTGTCACATGACTGACCATTCATTTCCTGCCTTCTTTTCTAAGAACACGCTGACCACAAGCATCAAGGTCAGGCTCCTGCACATCAGGGAACAGGTGGGCTGCAGGCTGCCAAGCAGGGAGGACACTTCTGGTGGGGTTTTCCTTCCTCCAATGAATGAGGCTGTAACTTGCTGTTGTCAGGGACACATAGTGAGCCTGTGACCTCTGTCTGGGGGTGAATGATAACTTGTGCTGTATCAGCAGGAAATACTGACATCACTTTGTTACCTGTGTGTCTCCTAGAGAAGACCTGTTAGTACAATTAGGTTGTTTATGGGAAGTTAGTAATGCATCTTACAGGAGGCTTCAGAGATTTTATAAAATTATGGGGAAAGAATCAAGGGTGAAACTCCAAACTGTTTTCAGGTTCTCACTCTTTAGTCCAGTATCTGAATGCCTGTCTGATGACAGTTCAGCCAGTACCAACATGCATCTGGGCACTGCACATTTAGAGGGGTTGAGGTACAAATAGGTAAAGACACAGAACCTCCTCTTGTGTTTAGTGTTCCCAATTCTATAAGGAAGGAAGGAGCAGGCTTCCTTCTGTGAGACACTGGGGCTCAGAGAGAATGGGAGACCCTCGGCTGGGGGAGGACAGCATGGGCTAGGGGCCAGGTGACAATCCACTCAGCCCTAGGATGAGATGGTTGGATGGCATCACCAACTCAATGGACATGATGAGTTTGAGCAAACTCTGGGAGATGGTGAAGGACAGAGAAGCCTGCCATGCTGCATGTAGTCCCTGGGGTCAAAGAGTCAGACACGACTGAGGGACTGAACACAACTACCACCACCACCTAGATAGAGAACATAAACTTTCTAATCAACTGGCTACCGCATATGGTTATCTGAGGTATGCAGGATGGGGTACCTGGATTAAATGTATTGTCTAACTTGTTTTATTGACTATATATTCCAAAGCCTTTGATTTTGTGGATCACAATAAACTGTGGAAAATTCTGAAAGAGATAGGAATACCAGACCACCTGACCTGCCTCTTGACAAACCTGTATGCAGGTCAGGAAGCAACACTTAGAACTGGACATGGAACAACTGACTGGTTCCAAACAGGAAAAGGAGTACATCAAGGCTGTATATTGTCACCCTGCTTATTTAACTTATATGCAGAGTACATCATGAAAAATGCTGGGCTGGATGAAGCACAAGCTGGAATCAAGATTGCTGGGAGAAATATCAATAACCTCAGATATGCAGATGACACCACCCTTATGGAAGAAAGTGAAGAGGAACTAAAAAGCCTCTTGATGACAGTGAAAGAGGAGAGTGAAAAAGTTGGCTCAAAGCTCAACATTCAGAAAACGAATGAGAAATAGATGGGGAAACAGTGGAAACAGTGTCAGACTTTATTTTTCTGGGCTCCAAAATCACTGCAGATGGTGACTGCAGCCATGAAATTAAAAGACGCTTACTCCCTGGAAGTAAAGCTATGACCAACTTAGATAGCATATTAAAAAGCAGAGACATTACTTTGCCAACAAAGGTCCGTCTAGTCAAGGCTATGGTTTTTCCAGTAGTCATGTATGGATGTAAGAGTTGGACTGTGAAGAAAGCTAAGCACCAAAGAATTGATGTGTTTGGACTGTGGTGTTGGAGAAGACTCTTGAGAGTCCCTTGGACTGCAAGGAGATCCAACCAGTCCATTCTAAAGGAGATCAGCCCTGTGTGTTCTTTGGAATGACTGATGCTAAAGCTGAAACTCCAGTACTTTGGCCACCTCATGCAAAGAGTTGACTCATTGGAAAAGACTCTGATGCTGGGAGGGATTGGGGGCAGAAGGAGAAGGGGACGACAGAGGATGAGATGGCTGGATGGCATCACCAACTCGATGGACGTGAGTTTGAGTGAACTCCTGGAGTTGGTGATGGACAGGGACGCCTGTCGTGCTGCAATTTATGGGGTCGCAAAGAGTCGGACATGTCTGAGCCACTGAAATGAACTGAACTTAACTTGTTTCAGCCTACTCGGTGCAAAAAATCCAAATAATCCACAGTGATGGTGCCAAAGTTCTCAGACTCTCCAGATCAAATACTGAGAAAATCGTGTACTGCTTCTTGACAAAAGCCTCAGAAGGAGCCCATTTCTCCACTTCCATGTGAATGGGAAATAGCCCTTGCCCCATGCAAAAATTCTGTCAAATATTCTTTCTGGAACAACCTCTCTCTCAATGTGCCAGAGAATCTGCTTTGTGACAAGACTATTGAATGACTCCATCTCATGAGTGGCCTCAAACCATAAAATGTCTGAACCCTGTCTACACAGAAGACTGGATGGAGCTCATCACTTCCTCTTCTGCCTCCCCAGGTCCTACCATCCCACTGAGTCATATAGGTAGAACTGCACACACACCTGGACTCTACTGCTCCCCATCCATCCAAACACCTCGCCAAACTCGACCTCACAGGACGTTAGCTGCTTCTCTTGATGAGTGAAAATGTCTTCTACAGATTTTATGAAACTGATGATCACTATTCTTTTTGCAAATAAAGGTAAGTACTTCAAGTGTTTATTATTAAAAACAAAACATACAAATGCCACAATAAAACTCCTCTGACTGGATGAACTGAGATTTTTTTCCACTTAGTAGATACAGAGAAGCATGAGACTCAACACACGTCTGTTCTTGGCTTGGTTTCTAGAAGGTTAAGTTGGTATTAATCTCCAATAATTATTCACGGTTGAGGTCTCTGATGCAAACATATCCTCTCCTTATTTTTTGGTTATTTTTATAACTTTTAAAAATATATAACAATCTATTTTCCTTATTTTTGTTTTAATACTGATGAAATGTGTGCAATAATAAGAGAAAAATTTGATTATTCCATCATCTGTGATTACCTGTAGAATAGACTAATGAATCATAAAATGTGTTCCCCATTATTCTGTTTTTTGCTGCACCTTGCAGAATGTGGTTTCCCAACAAGGACTAAACTGGTTGCCCCCACAGTGGAAACACAGAGTCTTAACCACAGGACCACCAGGGACGCCTTTGTTCCCCATTATTCTAAAACTCGGAAGGTGAATGGAGTTATCAACTAAATACATACTGAACCGATCCCCCTCCTGAGTTCTCCTAGGGGATTATTTTCAGCATCATTTCTATGAATAGCTTTGAGAAAGGGGAACACAAACAGTGTGGTTCAATTCAGTTCAGTCGCTCAGTTGTGTCAGACTCTGTGTGACCCCATGAACCGCAGCAGGCCAGCCCTCCCTGTCCATCACCAACTCGCGGAGTCCACCCAAACCCATGTTCATTGAGTCGGTGATGCCATCCAACCATCTCATCCTCTGTTGTCCCCTTCTCCTCCTGCCCTCAATCTTTCCCAGCATCAAGGTCTTTTCAAATGAGTCAGCTCTCCACATCAGGTGGCCAAAGTATTGGAGTTTCAAACGCTTCAAAATCAGTCCTACCAGTGAACACCCAGGACTGATCTCCTTTAGGATGGACTGGTTGGATCTCCATGCAGTCCAAGGGACTCTCAAGAGTCTTCTCCAACACCATAGTTCAAAAGCATCAATTCTTCCCCACTCAGCTTTCAAACAGTGTGGTTATCACCCCAAATACTGAAAATGGCAAAGAGCAGACCTGAAAATAAAAGGGCTTATCTTTTCAATAGGGCTCCCCTGGTGGCTTAGATATCAGAGTCCACCAGCAATGCAGGAGAGCTGGGTTCAACCCCTGGGCCAGGAAGATCCTCTGGAGAAGGGAATGGCTATCCACTCCAGTATTCTTGCCTGGGGAATTCCATGGACAGAAGAGCCTGGTGGGCTACAAACCATGCAGTCTCAAAGAGTCAGACATGATTAAGCAACTAACACACAATTTCCAATACTTTTAACAACTGCAACTTACTAGAACATGTGAAAGAATTTTTTTTTCAAATATATCACTTTTAACATATATTTCCTGAGGTCTCCTTTCCTTTCCCTAATCTTTTCCTTTCCTTGTCATTTCTGGTAACTTTCAGTTCAGTTCAGTTCAGTCGCTCAGTCGTGTCTGACTCTTTGTGACTCCATGAACCACAGCACGCCAGGCCTCCCTGCCCATAACCAATTCCCAGAGTTTACCCAAACTCATGTCCATTGAGTCAGTGATGCCATCCAACCATCTCATCCTCTATCATCCCCTTCTCCTCCCGCCTTCAATCTTTCCCAGCATCAGGGTCTTTTCAAATGAGTCAGCTATTCATATCAGGTGGCCAAAGTATTGGAGTTTCAGCTCCAACATCAGTCCTTCCAATGAACACTCAGGACTTATCTCCTTTAGGATGGCCTGGTTAGATTTCTTTGCAGTCCAAGGGACTCTCAAGAGTCTTCTCTCCGACACCACGGTTCAAAAGCATCAATTCTTCAGTGCTCAGCTTTCTTTTGAAGAACAATTCTCTATTTTCCTTCTACATTAGTTCCAACATGATTAAATACTTTCAATAATAGTATTAACAGAGTGGATACTCTGTGTTAGGACATAGGTCATGAACAAGACAGAAATGGTTCCTGTCCTCATGGTGCTCACATCCATCCTCCTTGGGATAAAATGCAAAGGGCAGCTGACCCGCTGCCAGCTCCATTTGCCTTAAGGGCCAAACCTACTCTCAGGGGCCATAACTTTCAATCACCTAATGTTAACAGTGAGAAATCCCATAGAACAGTCTGCAGAGTTTCAGGGGTCTGGTTAATTGAGGCATAAATGGAAGATAGACTGCACTGCCATCCCAACCTGAGAGCCCTGGTACTCACTTGTACATTCCAGGCGTTTCACATCTCGTGATGTCTCTAAGAAATATCTCCGAAGAAAAAAGAAAATGATGCCAAGGGGAATCACAGGTATAGCAGTCCAAGGAATTGCAGCCACCATCACGCCCACCACACCAATCACAAGTAGAAATGTCTGAAATAGCGAAAATACAGAGGCCTTCATGTCAAGGATACTTTTCAAAGATAAATTTTATTGATTTGTTAGGATAAAACTCCTTTCCTTGAAACTTGTTGAAACAGCAGGGAATGCTTTCCCTTCCAAAGAAATAGAAGTATAGGTGGTCCTCATGATGTTTATTGCATGCACCAAACACTCTGATAAGAACTTTCTAGGTATCAGCTCTTGTGATACACTCAGTAGCCCTTTGAGGCAGGAATTATTATTTTTAACAGATGAGACTATTTGAGGCTCAGAGAGTAGGAGCTGCATCTCAAACTATCAGGAGTCAGCAGGTGTTACTAGAGAAAGGAGTGAGCAAGCATTACAGATGAGGAATCCAGTTGTTTCAGCTATCCATGTAGGGATAAAGAAGTGGTTAATCACTTTCACTTTTCACTTTCATGCATTGGAGAAGGAAATGGCAACCCACTCCAGTGTTCTTGCCTGGAGAATCCCAGGGACGGGGGAGCCTGGTGGGCTGCCGTCTATGGGGTTGCACAGAGTCAGACACGACTGCAGCAACTTAGCAGCAGCAGCAGCAATTACAAATTCAGTGTAACGTAACTAGTAACAGTATTATCTAATTTTACAAATGGAGACAGTGAGGCACAGGGAAAGGAAAAGTAACTTGATGGAAACTGCAAAGCCTAAGTCACGGAGCTGGGAACCCCATGTCATGAGCCATTATGACATATTTAAGCTTGCCTCCAACATACAACCATCTTTCTGTCATTATACTAAGTATTTAAAATGCCCATTCCAAAGATTAACTATTATAACAACACCAGATTCCATTTACAATGTGTGTACTGTGTGTAAGGCCCTGTGTTGGGTTCCATGAATATTCTCTTAATCATCACATTATCCCCTGAGATGATTTTCTCTTAGGAAATGATCTAGGTCTAAAAAAGATATCAGGTAGAATAGAAAATGAAATCATTGGTTGATGCTGATTTAAGCATCCATCTTTATCAGGAAAAGTATGATGATACTCTGGGGGACAGTATCAGGCAATAAGAATGCAATCAACACTTAGTGTCTGCCTGCTATGAAAGTCGGGTGAGGTGGTAGGGACTAGCAGATTCACCCAGTTTTGACCAAGGCCTCTGAAGTTTATGATCTCAGGTGGATACAAATCCATGGTGATCTGCACAGGGGGATGGGGAAACACAGGGAAGAATACCTGAATATTTTTAGACAATTCTAAGACTTATGACTGATTTTATAGGCTTGTTTAACAAATATAAAGAATGGCATGAATGATTTGCAGGCAGTAATCACAGTTAATGGAAATTTTGACCAAAAAGGAGCTGGGATGAGAAGGTTGAGATGCTCATCTGAGTTAACACTGGATATTCTTTACAGATAAGAAATAATGAAGTTGGGAGGGTAAGTGGTTGTCCTAAAGTTTCCCAGTAAGGTATTGCTTATCCTGGAGAAGGAGAGGAGCAGTTTGTGCTCAGGGAATCCCAGAGGCACAGCTGCAGGCAGGAGGAACAAACAACCAGAACTGTGACTCTGTGGCCAGGAGCCCTTGGGAACCAAACTGCATGATCTGGATGGAGACCCATATGCTTTCCTGTTTCTCCCTGTCTCTGCTGTGGTATCAAAAGAAAACTCAGAGTGAAGAGCATGGAGTTCTGAAGGAATAAATGCTAATCATAAGTGGAGAAAAGTAGAGCTGTCTGACCGCCCTCCTATTAGACCTACAGAAAACAATTTCTTTCAGCCACTGGCTTGACTGTGCATCCTACCAGGCTACAACCTTCATGTTCATAGGGAGGGGTCCTTCCAGCTCCTTCTATGTCTAGCCTTTAGGTCACTTGGCTTGCCATTGTTTTTTGTCAAAAACAAAAAACTACACCTAAAGTGTTAATTATTAAAAGAAAAAAACCCAAATTACTGGTTTTTAGCAGACTTGCATAATTTGATGAACAACATTCATCCGTTTCAATAATCTGGCTCTCCCCAGGTGGCTTCCCTGGTGGATCAGTCATTAAAGAATCTGACTGCTATGCAGGAGACCCAGGTTTGGTCCCTGGGTCAGGAAGTTCCCCTGGAGAAGGAAATGGCAACTGACTCCAGTATTCTTGCCTGGAACATCCCATGGACAGAGGAATCTGGCATGCTAGAGTCCATGGGGTCAAAAAGAGTCAGACAAGACTGAGTGACTAAACCACTCCAGGTGAGGGCCTTTTATGACTAACCCAGCCTGGCACGTAGCCTGGGAAGCAGAGGTGAGATCAAAATGAAGGGCTCCATGGAAGCTGTGCCAATGCTTTTTCCTTAGGTACCCACTGAAGACCCATTACTAATGCTCTCAGAAACTCTGGAGTTAGGTTCAGATTTCATGGCCCTAAATTCTAAAGCAATTCAAAGAGGGTGCCTCTAACAGCTTTATTATACATACACACACACACACACACACAACATATTGGTTTCCCAAGTGGCTCAGATGGTAAAGAATCTGCCTGTAATGCAGGAGACCCAGGTTTGATCCCTGGGTTTGGAAGATCCCCTGGAGAAGGGATGGGCAACCCACTCCAGTATTCCTGCCTGGAAAATCCCATGGACCGAGGAGCCTGGCAGGCTACAGTCCATGGGGTCCCAAAGAGTTGGACATGACTGAGAACTTTTACTTTTATATTTATGTACATTTGTGAATCTTTTATTGCCAGCCATCTTAAACCCTTTATAGAAGTTTGTAGAAGATGAAAATAGTATCTAAGCAAGAAGTTAACATCTGAAGAAGGAAACAAAAGATCCTAGTGTACAATAAACACACAATAAATCCCTTCCTTGTAGCCAACCTCATTTCTTTCTCCTACATTCTCAGAAATGCCAAAAAGCCCAATTCAAGCTACACACACAGTTACCCCCACCTGGTTGGATTCCAGGCCCATCTGATGGACCACATCACCAAGGCATGTGCTTCTGCACCTCTGTCAGACTATGGAACAGAGACAGTGATGGGTATATAGAAAGAAGTATGTTGACCCAGAAGCAAATGACCCAAGTCCTGATATTCCCCAGATAAGGAGAATCATTATTTTTATATATTTCCCATTTGGACTACACCATTTGGGAAATTCTATCCAAAGTCTATGAATCCACATAATCAAATAAAAAATTCTTAGATGAAATCTTTCACTTGAGAGAAAATGGTGATTTTTCATAATTCAGAAAAATTCACAGAAAATCCCTGGGCTGGGAAGATCCCCTAGAAAAAAGAATGGCACACCACTCCATTATTCTTGCCTGGAGAATTCCATGGACAGAGGAGGCTGGCAGTTTAGTCCATGAGGCTGCAAAGAATCGTACACAACTGAGTGACTAACAAGCATACACATCCACGTACAAACCCTAAGACTAAGCTTTTCTAAACCTGGCCTTTGCTTGGGATATGTTAATCACATTCTTCATCCCTTATTTGACTGCCTTGGGTCTTTTCACAAGCACATAAGCTCTGGGACCTGGATATCCTTCAATTCACTCCCAACTTAGAGTCATAGCTAACTCCACTGAAGAGTGATTAGTGGGGTTTGGTTCACAGTTTGCTAACCAGCATGATAGGAAGCTTTAGGGAAACATGGTGTATCTCTTCCTTCATGTTTAGTGTACTTCACTGATCAATAGTTTCCTTTCCACTTTTGTCAGAGTTCAACGATATTACAAAATTTAAGACTGGAGTCCTCTTATTTTATAATTTATCATGGTACACCTTAAAAAGAAGAGCACCATAAAAGTATATCACAGGGAAATCTATTTAACATTCTGTGATAACCTATATGAGAAAAGAACCTAAAAAAGAATGAATATAGGTACATGTATAACTAAATCACTTTGCTGTACATCTGAAACAAATACAACATTGTAAATCAACCATATTCCAATAAAATTAAAATAATTTTTAAAAAAGAAAAAAGTCTTTAAAAAAAGCTAAAATCAAGGGTTTTGAAATCCATCTTATAAATAAAAGAAAAAAACAGCATATTAAAGTATACAGAAGAATGAAAATAGAAAAAAAATAGACTCTTGAGAGTCCCTGGTACAGCAAAGAGATCAAACCACTCAATCTCAAAGGAAATCAATGGTGATTATTCACTGGAAAGACTGGATGCTGAAGCTCCAATACTTTGGCCACATGATGTGAAGCGCTGACTCATTGGAAAACACCTTGATGCTGGGAAAGACTGAAGGCAGGAGTAGAAGGGAGAGACTGAGGATGAGATGGTTGGATGGCATCATCAACTCAATGGACACGAGTTTGAACAAACTCTGGGAGATACTGAAGGAGAGGCAAGCCTTGAGTGCTGCAGTCCATGAGGTCACAAAAAGTCAGGCACAATTGAGCAACTAAATGACAAAAGACCTGAATGAAAAAGAAAACTAACTTCTAAGCAGGAAAATCAACAAACACAAAGCGTGGTTCTTTGAAATCACCACAAAATGCAAAAGAAAAAAAAAAAAGAGAAAATTTACAATTCACATGAATTAAAAGAGGATAACACAAAAGATTGGGCTTCCCTGGTGGCTCAGATGGTAAAGAATCTGCTTGCAATAGGGGAGATCCACATTTGATCCCTGGGTTGGGAAGATCTCCTGGAAAAGGAATAGTAACCTATACCAGTATTCTTGCCTGGAGAATCCCATGGACAGAGGAGCTTGACAGGTTACAGTCCATGGTGTTACAAAATGACTGAGGAACTAACACTTCAGCTTTAATTTTAACACAAAAGATACCATAAGCATTACAAAGAGACTATAATAAACATTGTGCAGATAAACTTTTAAATTTTAATGTAAAGGACAAATGTCTTAAAAAATGACATATAAAACTAACAATGATATAGAAAATCATAATAACTACATATTGATTTAAGAATTTGAATCCTTTTTTTTTAAATTTTACTTTATTTTATTGTTTTGGCCATTCCATGCAGCTTGTGGGATCTTAGTTTTCCTACCAGCAATCAAACCCAGGCCCGCAGAAGTGAAAGCACCAAGTCGTGACCCCTGGACTACCAGGGAATTCCCTGAATACATAATTTTTAAATTTCTCAAAGAAAAGACTGTAAGTCCAGAGGCCTTCACAAAAACACTGTGCAGAAAAGTTTTACCAAACTTTTCCCAGTACTTTTCCAGGGTCCAGCATTATCATGATATAAAAACCAGATAAAGACATTAAAAGAAAGAAAAATTGCAAACCAAACTGTCCTGGAATATTAAACGACATACCAATGAACTGAATCTAGCAATATAAAAAGGGTAATATTCCACAATCTAACTTGACTGGGCAAGTCCAAAATACTCAGGGTCGCCTGTTACAAAGGACAGGTTGGAACCCTCAGGCAGGAGCTGATACTGTTCTCTACAAGCAGAATTTCTTTTTATTTCAGGGAGGCTTTGTCCCTACTTAAAATCAACTATTTATGGACTTCAATCATATCTACAAAATACCTACAGAGCAACACACAGATCACCTTTTGACTGAATAACTAAGGAATGTAGTCTCGTCGAGCTGACATTAAACTGACCATTAAAAATGGAAATATTTCCCATGTATTTCCATGAGGATACATAAGAATTGATGCTTTTGAACTGTGGTGTTGGAGAAGACTCTTGAGAGTCCCTTAGACTGCAAGGAGATCCAACCAGTCCATCCTGAAGGAAATCAGTCCTGAATATTCATTGGAAGGAATGATGTTGAAGCTGAAACTCCAATACTTTGGCCACCTGATGCGAAGCGCTGACTCATTAGAGAAGACTTCTGATACTGGGAAAGATTGAAGGCAGGAGGAGAAAGGGATGACAGAGGATGAGATGGTTGGATAGCATCACTGACTCGATTGACATGAATTTGAGTAAGCTCCAGGAGTTGGTGATGGACAGGGAAGCCTGGCGTGCTGCAGTACATGGGGTCGCAAAGAGTCGGACATGACTGAGCGACTGAACTGACTGACATACTTCTGATAACAAAAGCTGACAAAATATTTTAAGTAAAGCAAATTATAGACCAATATCCTTCATGAACAACAGGTCCAGAAATTCTTGACAAACTACATACAGCAATACAGAAAAAAGATGCTACATTATGACCAAGTAAACTCTTTTCCAGGAATGTTAAGTTTAACTTTCAAATACCAATCACCGTAATTCACATTAAAACAGTAAAGATAAATAAGTGTATGACCAGCTGAAGAGATGTAGAAGAAATATTTGTTAAAATTCCTTACCTCTTCCTCATTTTTTAAAAAAAGTAAAATTCTTGACAATTGAGAAATTAAAAGAAACATTTTCAATCTGATAACAGATACCTACCTAAAAAATTGCAATTAATATTATTTGTAATGAAAAATTACTGAAAGATTTTGCCCTAAGAATACAAGATTATCTTATCTAACTGATTCTCTTTAACTAACTGGAAACTCTAGCCACAACAAGTCAAGAAAAGGAAATAGAAGTCATAGATATTGGAAATGAAGATACAAAACTGCCATTATTTATAGCTGACATGATTGCATATGGACAAAATCCTATAGAATTAAAAAAAATAAAAAACATACCACTATTGACTCCAGGAAATGTAAAGTTAATTCACAAATAAATCAACTATATTTCTATAAACTAGCAACAGCAAGTGAATAATAGTATCAGAAACAAGACTTCCTAGTGGTCCAACTGGTTAAGAATCCACCTGCCAGTGCAGGGAACATGGGATTGATCCCTGGTTTGGGAAGAATCCACATGTGCAGAGCAGCTAAGCCCATGTGCCACAGTCACTGAGCCCAGGCTCTAGAACCAAATGGCTGCACCTACCGAGCCCATGTGCCAGAATTACTGAAAACCATGTGCCCTAGAGCCCATGCTCTGCAATAGGAAAAGCCACCAAAATGAGAAGTGCACCCATAGCACCTAGTTACCACCTGCCACCGCAACTAGAGAAAGCCCATACATAGCAAAGAAGGCCCAGTGCATCCAAAATAAATGAATAAATAATTTAAAAAGACAATCCAACAATACTATGAAAAACAAATATGCATGAATAAATTTAACCAGAGACATGTAAGATGTCTATACTAAAAATTACAAAATATTTCTCTTTTTTTTTCAGTTTTTTTTTTAAATTTTATTTTATTTTTAAACTTTACATAATTGTATTAGTTTTGACAAATATCAAAATGAATCTGCCACAGGTATACATGTGTTCCCCATCCTGAACCCTCCTCCCTCCTCCCTCCCCATACCATCCCTCTGGGTCGTCCCAGTGCACCAGCCCCAAGCATCCAGCATCGTGCATCGAACCTGGACTGGCAACTCGTTCCTTACATGATATTTTACATGTTTCAATGTCATTCTCTCAAATCTTCCCACCCTCTCCCTCTCCCGCAGAGTCCATAAGACTGTTCTATACATCAGTGTCTCTTTTGCTGTCTCGTACACCGGGTTATTGTTACCATATTTCTAAATTCCATATATATGCGTTAGTATACTGTATTTATGTTTTTCCTTCTGGCTTATTTCACTCTGTATAATAGGCTCCAGTTTCATCCACCTCATTAGAACTGATTCAAATGTATTCTTTTTAATGGCTGAGTAATACTCCATTGTGTATATGTACCACAGCTTTCTTATCCATTCATCTGCTGATGGACATCTAGGTTGCTTCCATGTCCTGGCTATTATAAACAGTGCTGTGATGAACATTGGGGTACACGTGTCTCTTTCCCTTCTGGTTTCCTCAGTGTGTATGCCCAGCAGAGGGATTGCTGGATCATAAGGCAGTTCTATTTCCAGTTTTTTAAGGAATCTCCACACTGTTCTCCATAGTGGCTGTACTAGTTTACATTCCCACCAACAGTGTAAGAGGGTTCCCTTTTCTCCACACCCTCTCCAGCATTTATTATTTGTAGACTTTTGGATTGCAGCCATTCTGACTGGTGTGAAATGGTACCTCATAGGGGTTTTGATTTGCATTTCTCTGATAATGAGTGATGTTGAGCATCTTTTCATGTGTTTGTTAGCCATCTGTATGTCTTCTTTGGAGAAATGTCTATTTAGTTCTTTGGCCCATTTTTTGATTGGGTTGTTTATTTTTCTGGAGTTGAGCTGTAGGAGTTGCTTGTATATTTTTGAGATTAGTTGTTTGTCAGTTGCTTCATTTGCTATTATTTTCTCCCATTCTGAAGGCTGTCTTTTCACCTTGCTAATAGTTTCCTTTGATGTGCAGAAGCTTTTAAGGTTAATTAGGTCCCATTTGTTTATTTTTGATTTTATTTACAATATTCTGGGAGGTGGGTCATAGAGGATCCTGCTGTGATGTATGTCAGAGAGTGTTTTGCCTATGTTCTCCTCTAGGAGTTTTATAGTTTCTGGTCTTACATTTAGATCTTTAATCCATTTTGAGTTTATTTTTGTGTATGGTGTTAGAAAGTGTTCTAGTTTCATTCTTTTACAAGTGGTTGACCAGATTTCCCAGCACCACTTGTTAAAGAGATTGTCTTTAATCCATTGTATATTCTTGCCTCCTTTGTCAAAGATAAGGTGTCCATATGTGCGTGGATTTATCTATGGGCTTTCTATTTTATTCCATTGATCAATATTTCTGTCTTTGTGCCAGTACCATACTGTCTTGATAACTGTGGCTGTGTAGTAGAGCCTGAAGTCAGGTATGTTGATTCCTCCAGTTCCATTCTTCTTTCTCAAGATCGCTTTGGCTATTCGAGGTTTTTTGTATTTCCATACAAATTGTGAAATTATTTGTTCTAGCTCTGTGAAGAATACTGTTGGTAGCTTGATAGGGATTGCGTTGAATCTATAAATTGCTTTGGGTAGTATACTCATTTTCACTATATTGATTCTTCCAATCCATGAACATGGTATATTTCTCCATCTATTAGTGTCCTCTTTGATTTCTTTCACCAGTGTTTTATAGTTTTCTATATATAGGTCTTTAGTTTCTTTAGGTAGATATATTCCTAAGTATTTTATTCTTTCCGTTGCAATGGTGAATGGAATTGTTTCCTTAATTTCTCTTTCTGTTTTCTCATTATTAGTGTATAGGAATGCAAGGGATTTCTGTGTGTTGATTTTATATCCTGCAACTTTACTATAGTCATTGATTAGTTCTAGTAATTTTCTGGTGGAATCTTTAGGGTTTTCTATGTAGAGGATCATGTCATCTGCAAATAGTGAGAGATTTACTTCTTCTTTTCCAATTTGGATTCCTTTTATTTCTTTTTCTGCTCTGATTGCTGTGGCCAAAACTTCCAAAACTATGTTGAATAGTAATGGTGAAAGTGGGCACCCTTGTCTTGTTCCTGACTTTAGAGGAAATGCTTTCAATTTTTCACCATTGAGGATAATGTTTGCTGTGGGTTTGTCATATATAGCTTTTATTATGTTGAGGTATGTTCCTTCTATTCCTGCTTTCTGGAGAGTTTTTATCATAAATGGATGTTGAATTTTGTCAAAGGCTTTCTCTGCATCTAGTGAAATAATCATATGGTTTTTATTTTTCAATTTGTTAATGTGGTGTATTACATTGATCGATTTGCGGATATTGAAGAATCCTTGCATCCCTGGGATAAAGCCCACTTGATAATGGTGTATGATCTTTTTAATGTGTTGTTGGATTCTGGTTGCTAGAATTTTGTTAAGGATTTTTGCATCTATGTTCATCAGTGATATTGGCCTGTAGTTTTCTTTTTTTGTGGGATCTTTGTCAGGTTTTGGTATTAGGGTGATGGTGGCCTCATAGAATGAGTTTGGAAGTTTACCTTCCTCTGCAATTTTTTGGAAGAGTTTGAGCAGGATAGGTGTCAGCTCTTCTCTAAATTTTTGGTAGAATTCAGCTGTGAAGCCGTCTGGACCGGGGCTTTTGTTTGCTGGAAGATTTTTGATTACAGTTTCAATTTCCATGCTTGTGACGGGTCTGTTAAGATTTTCTATTTCTTCCTGGTCGAGTTTTGGAAAGTTGTACTTTTCTAAGAATTTGTCCATTTCTTCCACGTTGTCCATTTTATTGGCATATAATTGTTGATAGTAGTCTCTTATGATCCTTTGTATTTCTGTGTTGTCTGTTGTGATCTCTCCATTTTCGTTTCTAATTTTGTTGATTTGATTTTTCTCCCTTTGTTTCTTGATGAGTCGGGATCATACTTATCAGTAATTACCTTAAACGTAAATGGGTTGAATGCCCCAACCAAAAGACAAAGACTGGCTGAATGGATACAAAAACAAGACCCCTACATATGTTGTCTACAAGAGACCCACCTCAAAACAGGGGACACATACAGACTGAAAGTGAAGGGCTGGAAAAAGATTTTCCATGCAAATAGGGACCAAAATAAAGCAGGAGTAGCAATACTCATATCAGATAAAATAGACTTTAAAACAAAGGCTGTGAAGAGAGACAAAGAAGGTCACTACATAATGATCAAAGGATCAATTCAAGAAGAAGATATAACAATTATAAATATATATGCACCCAACACGGGAGCACCACAGTACGTAAGACAAATGCTAACAAGTATGAAAGGAGAAATTAACAATAACACAATAATAGTGGGAGACTGTAATACCCCACTTACACCTATGGATAGATCAACTAAACAGAAAATTAACAAGGAAACACAAACTTTAAACGATACAATAGACCAGTTAGACCTAATTGATATCTATAGGACATTTCATCCCAAAACAATGAATTTCACCTTTTTCTCAAGCGCACATGGAACCTTCTCCAGGATAGATCACATCCTGGGCCATAAAGCTAGCCTTGGTAAATTCAAAAAAATAGAAATCATTCCAAGCATTTTTTCTGACCACAATGCAGTAAGATTAGATCTCAATTACAGGAGAAAAACTATTAAAAATTCCAACATATGGAGGCTGAACAGCACACTGCTGAATAACCAACAAATCACAGAAGAAATCAAAAAAGAAATCAAAATTTGCATAGAAATGAATGAAAATGAAAATACAACAACCCAAAACCTGTGGGACAGGGTAAAAGCAGTCCTAAGGGGAAAGTTCATAGCAATACAGGCACACCTCCAGAAACAAGAAAAAAGTCAAATAAATAACCTAACTCTACACCTAAAGCCACTAGAAAAGGAAGAAATGAAGAACCCCAGGGTTAGTAGAAGGAAAGAAATCTTAAAAATTAGAGCAGAAATAAATGCAAAAGAAACAAAAGAGACCATAGCAAAAATCAACAAAACCAAAAGCTGGTTCTTTGAAAGGATAAATAAAATTGACAAACCATTAGCCAGACTCATCAAGAAACAAAGGGAGAAAAATCAAATCAACAAAATTAGAAACGAAAATGGAGAGATCACAACAGACAACACAGAAATACAAAGGATCATAAGAGACTACTATCAACAATTATATGCCAATAAAATGGACAACGTGGAAGAAATGGACAAATTCTTAGAAAAGTACAACTTTCCAAAACTGGACCAGGAAGAAATAGAAAATCTTAACAGACCCATCACAAGCATGGAAATTGAAACTGTAATCAAAAATCTTCCAGCAAACAAAAGCCCCGGTCCAGACGGCTTCACAGCTGAATTCTACCAAAAATTTAGAGAAGAGCTGACACCTATCCTGCTCAAACTCTTCCAGAAAATTGCAGAGGAAGGTAAACTTCCAAACTCATTCTATGAGGCCACCATAACCCTAATACCAAAACCTGACAAAGATCCCACAAAAAAAGAAAACTACAGGCCAATATCACTGATGAACATAGATGCAAAAATCCTTAACAAAATTCTAGCAATCAGAATCCAACAACACATTAAAAAGATCATACACCATGATCAAGTGGGCTTTATCCCAGGGATGCAAGGATTCTTCAATATCCGCAAATCAGTCAATGTAATACACCACATTAACAAATTGAAAAATAAAAACCATATGATTATCTCAATAGATGCAGAGAAAGCCTTTGACAAAATTCAACATCCATTTATGATAAAAACTCTCCAGAAAGCAGGAATAGAAGGAACATACCTCAACATAATAAAAGCTATATATGACAAACTCACTGCAAACATTATCCTCAATGGTGAAAAATTGAAAGCATTTCCTCTAAAGTCAGGAACAAGACAAGGGTGCCCACTTTCACCATTACTATTCAACATAGTTTTGGAAGTTTTGGCCACAGCAATCAGAGCAGAAAAAGAAATAAAAGGAATCCAAATTGGAAAAGAAGAAGTAAAACTCTCACTATTTGCAGATGACATGATCCTCTACATAGAAAACCCTAAAGATTCCACCAGAAAATTACTAGAAATAATCAATGACTACAGTAAAGTTGCAGGATATAAAATCAACACACAGAAATCCCTTGCATTCCTATACACTAATAATGAGAAAACAGAAAGAGAAATTAAGGAAACAATTCCATTCACCATTGCAACGGAAAGAATAAAATACTTAGGAATATATCTACCTAAAGAAACTAAAGACCTATATATAGAAAACTATAAAACACTGGTGAAAGAAATCAAAGAGGACACTAATAGATGGAGAAATATACCATGTTCATGGATTGGAAGAATCAATATAGTGAAAATGAGTATACTACCCAAAGCAATTTATAGATTCAACGCAATCCCTATCAAGCTACCAACAGTATTCTTCACAGAGCTAGAACAAATAATTTCACAATTTGTATGGAAATACAAAAAACCTCGAATAGCCAAAGCGATCTTGAGAAAGAAGAATGGAACTGGAGGAATCAACCTACCTGACTTCAGGCTCTACTACAAAGCCACAGTTATCAAGACAGTATGGTACTGGCACAAAGACAGAAATATTGATCAATGGAATAAAATAGAAAGCCCAGAGATAAATCCACGCACATATGGACACCTTATCTTCGACAAAGGAGGCAAGAATATACAATGGATTAAAGACAATCTCTTTAACAAGTGGTGCTGGGAAATCTGGTCAACCACTTGTAAAAGAATGAAACTGGACCACTTTCTAACACCATACACAAAAATAAACTCAAAATGGATTAAAGATCTAAACGTAAGACCAGAAACTATAAAACTCCTAGAGGAGAACATAGGCAAAACACTCTCCGACATACATCACAGCAGGATCCTCTATGACCCACCTCCCAGAATATTGGAAATAAAAACAAAAATAAACAAATGGGACCTAATTAACCTTAAAAGCTTCTGCACATCAAAGGAAACTATTAGCAAGGTGAAAAGACAGCCTTCAGAATGGGAGAAAATAATAGCAAATGAAGCAACCGACAAACAACTAATCTCAAAAATATACAAGCAACTCCTACAGCTCAACTCCAGAAAAATAAACGACCCAATCAAAAAATGGGCCAAAGAACTAAATAGACATTTCTCCAAAAAAGACATACAGATGGCTAACAAACACATGAAAAGATGCTCAACATCACTCATTATCAGAGAAATGCAAATCAAAACCACTATGAGGTACCATTTCACACCAGTCAGAATGGCTGCGATCCAAAAGTCTACAAATAATAATTGCTGGAGAGGGTGTGGAGAAAAGGGAACCCTCTTACACTGTTGGTGGGAATGTAAACTAGTACAGCCACTATGGAGAACAGTGTGGAGATTCCTTAAAAAACTGGAAATAGAACTGCCTTATGATCCAGCAACTCCACTGCTGGGCATACACACTGAGGAAACCAGAAGGGAAAGAGACACGTGTACCCCAATGTTCATCGCAGCACTGTTTATAATAGCCAAGACATGGAAGCAACCTAGATGTCCATCAGCAGATGAATGGATAAGAAAGCTGTGGTACATATACACAATGGAGTATTACTCAGCCATTAAAAAAATACATTTGAATCAGTTCTAATGAGGTGGATGAAACTGGAGCCTATTATACAGAGTGAAGTAAGCCAGAAGGAAAAACATAAATACAGTATTCTAACGCATATATATGGAATTTAGAAAGATGGTAACAATAACCCTGTGTACGAGACAGCAAAAGAGACACTGATGTATAGAACATTCTTATGGACTCTGTGGGAGAGGGAGAGGGTGGGAAGATTTGGGAGAATGACATTGTAACATGTAAAATATCATGTAAGAAACGAGTTGCCAGTCCAGGTTCGATGCACGATGCTGGATGCTTGGGGCTGGTGCACTGGGACGACCCAGAGGGATGGTATGGGGAGGGAGGAGGGAGGAGGGTTCAGGATGGGGAACACATGTATACCTGTGGTGGATTCATTTTGATATTTGTCAAAACTAATACAATTATGTAAAGTTTAAAAATAAAATAAAATTTAAAAAAAAAATTACAAAATATTTCTAAAATTAAAGAAGACCTAAATAAGCAGAGAGAGACAAATATTCGTAATTGCAGATCCAACATTGTTAAGACTCAGATTTCTCAAAATATTCTATAGCTAAAAGGAAACATTAATAAAATGTTCAGGCTTTTATTTAAAAACAAATTGAAAGATTTCTAAAATTGATACATAAAAGTAAAGAATCCAGAATGATCAAAGCAAACTTGACAAAGAAACACAAAGTTAGACAATTTAAACTATGGGTTTCATCTCTTGTTAAAATGTACAGTAACTAAGAATGCAGTATTGGTATAAGGATCAAAATATTGGCATAAACTGCAACTACTCAGGAACAAAATCTATTACACAGATGCAGATTTCCTTAATTCAATGCATAAAAGTGTTTAACAAATATGTCCAGAATAATTGGAAAAAATAAAACTCAACCACTAATTACTCTTTCACATTTTAAAATTAGTGCAAGATGCATCAATATCCAAAAAGGTAGAACACAGAAAAGTATCTTCACACTCCTAAGGATGTATCCAAAGATTTCTTAGGATACAAAAACATCAACTACGGTTCGATGCACGATACTGGATGCTTGGGGCTAGTGCACTGGGATGACCCAGAGGGATGGTATGGGGAGGGAGGAGGGTTCAGGATGGGGAACACATGTATACCTGTGGCGGATTCATTTTGATATTTGGCAAAACTAATACAATTATGTAAAGTTTAAAATTAAAAAAAAACATCAACTACAAAAGAAATAAAAAAAAAGGTAAACATTAGACTTCATCAAAATTAAACCTTGACCTCCACTAAGGATATAAATGGCAAGCCACTGACAGGAAGAAAATATCATGGCATTGAAACATGTATAATATCATATATGAAATGAGTAGCCAGTCCAGGTTCGATGCAGGATACTGGAAGCTTGGGGCTGGTGCACTGGGACGACCCAGAGGGATGGTACGGGGAAGGAGGAGGGAGGAGGGTTCAGGATGGGGAACACATGTATACCTGTGGCAGATTCATGTTGATATTTGGCAAAACCAATACAATATTGCAAAGTTAAAAAATAAAATTAAAAAAGAAAAAATATCCACAAAGGACTAGCATTAAATATATATTAAAAATAAACATCCCCAAGGGGGATTTGAGGAAGCGGTTGGGGAAGTGATCAACACATCACAGAAATCTCAAAATGACAAACTCATTATTCAGTGGGAGAGGCTGCAATACTCTACACACTTTCCCTGACATCTCCACACAATGAAATGCAAGGGTCAGTGGTGCTGAGACAAGTAAAGGCTGTAAAAGCAAGTGACCCATAATAACCTATTACACTGAATCTCAGGCTACAGTTCTCAATATCCAGATGCAGTGGTATGTTCTTTTGCACTCCCCTTTCTGGAAAGAAATGACCACATTCACATTTTCTTTTTCTTGGGCATTTTTACTTCATACAACTGCAGTCAGTGCATTCTTTTTGTGCTGAGGAGGGAATGACACGGTCCCTGGTGTTCCCACCACGGCCTCCATTGGTGACTCAAGGGCATTTGCCCTTTGTGACCATGAAAGGACGTGAAGTCTAGTTCAGCTCTGCCAAGCTGCTGATTCCCCCCCCCCACCGCCCCCGAATGACGGATGTGTGGGGAATAAGCGTTTTGCAACTTAGTTTTCCTCAATAAATTACAGTATTTTGCTGAGAGCAGCTGTGTGAAAGTTCACATGCTCAGAGCAGTCCCAAACTTTTTTGTGTGTGTGGAAAATTACAATGCCTAAACCTAATTTCCACATCTCACCTTCATTTTCACTTGTTTTACCAGTAGGAAGACTCCTTGGAGGTGATGATTTCAATGACAAGAATTGTAGATAATTGAGACTGCTTATTCAGTGTTATTTGGGACTTTGGCAAATTGTATGAAAATTACATTACTCTGAAATATTTAATGCTCAATGGTCTATCTTGAAAACAACTGATTTTTACTTTGTGAGTCTATATAAGAAAGTGTCCATCAAAATTTACAAGGATTACAATCCTAGAATCTCTGTGATACAAATTCATGAGATATTTATGGGCCTGGAAACTGTCTCTGACAATAAATTTAATGCAACATAATGCCACTTTGGAGAAGGCAATGGCACCCCACTCCAGTACTCTTGCCTGGAAAATCCCATGGACAGAGGAACCTGGTGGGCTGCAGCCCATGAGCTCTCGAAGAGTCAGATACGACTGAGTGACTTCAATTTCACTTTTCACTTTCATGCATTGGAGAAGGAAATGGCAACCCACTCCAGTGTTCTTGCCTGGAGAATCCCAGGGAAGGGGGAGCCTGGTGGGCTGCCGTCCATTGAGTTGCCCAGAGTCGGACACTACTGAAGCGACTTAGCAGCAGCAGCAATGCCACTTTGCCAAAGGCAAAAGGAGAAGAGGGTGACAGAGAATGAGATGGCTGGATGGCATCACTGACTCAATGGAAATGAACTTGGGCAAACTCCCAATAGGAAGCTTGAAGGAAGAACAGGAAGGCCTGGCGTGCTGCAGTTCATAGAATCACAAAGAGTCGAACATGACTTAGCGACTGAACAACAACAAATACCACTGTCATCAGACTATTTCTCTTACCTAAGACACACATGTGGTATTTTTAAAATGGTTACCCATTACTTAGTGCTCAACATGCATTTATATATTATGCAAAAATTAATTAAAATGAATTTCATTTTGTCTTCCCAAAAACATTAGGAAGTGGGTATTACTTTCTCCATTTTACAGAAAGGAGAGTGTGGCTTTGTGGGGCAGAGATGGTAAGAGGGAGAGCTGGGATGGGGGCTTGGAAAGGTAGACTGCGGGGCTCTGCACTGACGCACTTTAACGCTGTTGACATCATGAATGATTATCAGGTGCAATCACACCACATAAATTGACATTTTTATGCTGCTTTCCTTCGTCCTTTGAAATGGTGAACAACTCCAATTTGCCCAACCACTTATATAATGTGACTGGACAGGCTGGTAGCTGTGAGAGTCAGTGTACAGGATGGTGCACAAACTCATGATTGTTTCTCTATTGGAATGTTGTCTCTGAGTGACATCACCTGAGAGGGTGGATTGTCCTGCAGTGTAGACCACTACTCAGAGTCCAGGGTTTGCCTTAGCCACACTTGGCATCACTATCACAAAATATTAAATAAATTATCTGAAATACCATTTAAGGGAATGAGAAGGAATTAGATGAGGGAAAGTATATGGAATAAACACTTTCAGTTCAGTTCAGTTCAGTTTAGTCACTCAGTTGTGTTTGACTCTTTGCGACCCCATGAATTGCAGCACGCCAGGCCTCCCTGTCCATCACCAGCTCCTGGAGTTCACTCAGACTCACGTCCATCGAGTTGGTGATGCCATCCAGCCATCTCATCCTCTGTCGTCCCCTTCTCCTCCTGCCCCCAATCCCTCCCAGCATCAGAGTCTTTTCCAATGAGTCAATTCTTCCCATGAGGTGGCCAAAGTACTGGAGTTTCAGCTTTAGCATCAGTCATTCCAAAGAACACCCATGACTGATCTCCTTTAGAATGGACTGGTTGGATCTCCTTGCAGTCCAAGGGACTCTCAAGAGTCTTCTCCAACACCACAGTTCAAAAGCATCAATTCTTTGGCACTCAGCTTTCTTCACAGTCCAAATCCCACATCCATACATGACCACTGGAAAAACCATAGCCTTGACTAGACGGACCTTTTTTTGGCAAAGTAATGTCTCCGCTTTTGAATATGCTATCTAGGTTGGTCATAACTTTCCTTCCAAGGAGTAAGCGTCTTTTAATTTCATGGCTGCAGTCACCATGTGCAGTGATTTTGGAGCCCCAGAAAATAAAGTCTGCCACTGTTTCCACTGTTTCCCCATCTATTTCCCATGAAGTGATGGGACCAGAGGCCATGATCTTAGTTTTCTGAATGTTGAGCTTTAAGCCAAATTTTCCACTCTCCTCTTTCACTTTCATCAAGAGGCTTTTGAGTTCCTCTTCACTTTCTGCCATAAGGGTGGTGTCATCTGCATATCTGAGGTTATTGATATTTCTCTTGGCAATCTTGATTCCAGCTTGTGCTTCTTCCAGCCCAGCATTTCTCATGATGTACTTTGCATATAAGTTAAATAAGCAGGGTGACAATATACAGCCTTGACGTACTCCTTTTCCTGTTTGGAACCAGTCTGTTGTTCCATGTCCAGTTCTAACTGTTGTTTCCTGACCTGCATACAGGTTTCTCAAGAGGCAGGTCAGGTGGTCTGGTATTCCCATCTCTTTCAGAATTTTCCACGGTTTATTGTGATCCACACAGTCAAAGGCTTTGGCATAGTCAACAAAGCAGAAATAGATGTTTTTCTGGAACTCTCTTGCTTTTTCCATGATCCAGCAGATGTTGGCAATTTGATCTCTGGTTCCTCTTCCTTTTTTTTTTTAAGTAATAAAAATAAAAATGATCAAGAATCTTCTAAAGTTTATCAAATAAACCAAGGATAAGCAAAATCATCAAAAATGAGTTTGAACACTGGTGCACTAACACAGCTGAACAATGCCCTTCCAGACCCTTCCCTTCTAGCCTCTCAGCTGATCATAGAGAGAAAGCCTGGGTCCCACACAGGAACTCTGCTTCCAGCATCTACAGTGGCCTTTCCCTCTCATCTGGGATCAAAGCTCACCACCAAATCTCTGCCATCTCCTAGACCAGGTTCCCTAACTGCCTCAAACCTCCACATCCAGTTTGCCTTCCAGGACTTCTTCCACAGGGCTCCCACAAATAGGATTCCAAAGTCATCAAGGGGTGAATCTCTGGATGTCTTCCTTCCCTGGGGAGGGAGAAGACCTATGAGGGGCGGGCTTCATGCCTGATTCACCCCTGTACTTCCCGGCCTCAATCCTTATTTGTTGAAGGGAAGGATGGAAGAGAGCGAAAATTCTCCAATCATACTCCCCTCCCAGAAACTAAAATCTCAAACAACAGGCAAGAGCTTCTCAGACCCTGCATTCCAGATGGGCCTCTCTCCTGATTCATTCAAATTCTTTCCACCCTGTCTTCACCTCAGCTCCCTCCAAACCTCCTGGATTTGCAGTCCTTTGCTCTTTAACTCCTCGGGTCACCAGACGCCTCCTGATTCCAAATCACCAACAAGTTTCTGTGGACTCACCTCATTTGCACTGAACAGATCTGTCCTTCTTCGGGTCTCCACCATATTTCCTCCTCTCATCCTTGCTGTTCATTATCCATCTTCAGTACTTCCCTTCTCTCTCTGCTTTCTCCCTGAATATCAGGGCTTTCTTAAGCTTCTGATCTGGGCTCCTAAAATGCTTTCCTCTCTCTGGGCAATCTTATCCATCCTCATGGATTTAGCTACCTGCTCAGTGAAGAATACGCAGGCTCCATGCTCATCCCAGTTCTCTCTCTCAAAGAGCAGACTCTTACTTCTAATGAACTATAGGACACTTCCAGCAAACTTCAAGATAATTGAACTACAAGTGGTAGGGGAAGGACTGGAAATCAGCTAGACTAGAAATTTCTCTTCTCTTTAATGAGAGTATTTCCTGCTGAAATCAGGTAGCATCTACCTCTGTCCCTCTACATGCCATCCAAAAATATGTGACAAATTCTGATTATGATGACTAACCATATGCTAAGCACAAGGTGGAAACCCAACCTTGGCCTAGCTTGCTGTAGCAAAGAAACAGAACCTTTCACAAAATCCTTTCAAAGTAATTTACAATCACTGTCAAAACCTGACACTGTTTTTAGGGAAAAATTGTTTCTGGGGATAAATTATGTAGCTTAACCCAGCAGGGCATAATTATAAAATAAGTTTGCAGAAGAGAAAAAAACAATCAGACATCTTTGTAGTAAAAGTCCTCTGCCTCCGAGTCTCAGTTCTCATTGGTAACAGTGGAAGCCTTGCCCTCAGACTGCACTGTCTGTAGGACACTGTTGCACTGTTCATTGCTGCATTTCTCTGTGCAGCTTTTGATAAATGCATTTCATTCCCAAAATTAACACTTGGAAAGAAAAAGTAAATTCCCCACATGCTTAATCACTGATAAGTAGACAAAATAACAGAGGGGAAAACAAACAAACAAACAAACAAAAAACATAACACTCCATAAGAGCAACAATACTGAATGTGAGAATGAGAGCTGAGATGACCTAACATTATTTCTTAGACCTCAAGTTCACAGACAAACTGAGGCTAGATAGAAAATATTCCTGTAAGTCTCTCTCTCTCTTTTTAAAGACACCTTAAGACAGAGCAATCAGCTTGTAAAAAGAAAAACTGCCTACGTAAACAAAAGACATTTTCTGAGATGACTTTGATCCCGGAATCGAATTACTGGCTTAAAAGCTTTTGTGTCTTTAAAGGTGCTGTCTATGGTCCTTCTTGGACTCCTCAGGTGGCTCAGTGCTAAGAATCTGCCTGCAATGCAGCAGATGCAGGAGACACGAGTTTGATCTCAGGGTTAGGAAGATTCCCTGGACAAGGAAATGGCAACCAACTCCAGTATTCTTGCCTGAGAAATCCCATGGATGGAGGAGCATGGCAGGCTGCCATCCACGGTGTCACAAAAGAGTCGGACACAACTTAGCAACTAAACAACACTGACCTTATTAAAATATTATTTTCACCGTATTTTTAGCCAATCTTTTCTTTGCAAGTAACCACACCTGGCTTTATCCAAATAAAACGGTGCAGCAGATATCTGTCCTCTGTGGGAGTACAATGCATCATGCTCGTGCTCAGTTGTGTCTCAGTCTTTGCAGCCCCATGGATGGCAGCTCACCAGGCTCCTCTGTCCACGAATTTTCTAGGCAAGAATACTGAAGTGGGTTGCCATTCCCTTCTCCAGGGCATCTTCCCAACCCAGGGATTGATTCCACGTCTCTTGAATCTCCTGCATTGGCAGAATTGATGCTTTTGAACTGTGGTGTTGGAGAAGACTCTTGAGAGTCCCTTGGACTGCAAGGAGATCCAACCAGTCCATTCTAAAGGAGATCAGTCCTGGGTGTTCATTGGAAGGACTGATGTTGAAGCTGAAACTCCAATACTTTGGCCACCTGATGTGAAGAGCTGACTCATTTGAAAAGACTCTGATGCTGGGAAAGATTGAGGGCAGGAGGAGAAGGGGAGGACAGAGGATGAGATGGTTGGATGGCATCACTGACTCACTGGACAAGAGTTTGGGTAAACTCTGGGAGTTGGTGATGGACAGGGAGTTGGTGGCGTGCTGCGGTTCACGGGGTCTCAAAGAGTCGGACACAACTGAGCAACTGAACTGAACTGAGCCACCTGGGAAGCCTAATAAAATGCATAATTTAATTAATCTAGGCTATCTTTCCATGAGAGGTGGTTATTTTTATATTACGAAATGTGCTCATAATAAAGGGATTCCACGCCAGGCACTTTGGAGGCAGAGGCAGAACCACTTACCCAGCACGTCGCTGCTTCAGACCAACGTTGACGTGACTGTGTAGCCACTCCTGCCCCAAGGGTTACTCATGTTAACTCAGGATCTCAATCAGAACAGCACCTCTTTCTCACAAACACAGCCTTTACTGAAGATAACAGGACACACTGCCAGGCTTAAAGGCTCACCCTCAGCCCCTGTGAGAAGGCCTTGAGAAACAGGCACTCTGCTCTTCCCTGTGAAAACTCTGACAGGACTGTTACATTACCTGGATGAAATCAAGAAATATCAGGGGCAGTAAGTCATCCATATGCCCAATGTCTTTGGAGAAACGATTCAAAATTCTTCCTGCAAGAACAAGATACAAGAAAATACTCATTACCTCAGGAGCTTTAAGAGAAATAATTCATGCACATATCACAATAATATTTTTGAAGACTATGTATTTAGGGACTTCCCAGTGCAGGGGACATGGGTTCAATCCCTGGTCCGGGAAGATTCCACATGCCGCAGAGAAACTAAGCCTGTGCGCCACAACTACTGAAGCTCATGCGCCTAGAGCCTGAGCTCTGCAACAGAAAAACCCACCACAATGTGAACCCCAGGCACTGAAGTGAAGAGTAACCCTTGCTTGCTGTTAACTAGAGAAAGCCCATGTGCAGCAAGTAAAAATAAACCTAATGCAACTAAAAATAAATGAATAAATCTTAAAAAAAATAAAGTACATGTATTAAATATTTAATATATTGGGCTTCTCCAGGGACTCAGTGCTAAAGAATCCATCTGCCAATGCAGGAGATATAAGAGACAGGGGTTCAATCCCTGGGTCAGGAAGATCCCTTAGAGAAGGAAATGGCAACCTACTCCAGTATTCTTGCCTGGGAAATCCTATGGACAGAGGAGCCTGGCAGGCTACAGTCCATGGGACTACAGAAGAGTTGGTCATGACTTAGAGGTAAAAACAACAACAAGTTTAATATATTACAAACTCATATGAAATAAGCCAATGTCAGTGGTAAAAAGAAAGACAAAATAGGATGATACCTAAAGAGAAACAAAAATACCACCAAATGGCAGTGGGTGGGGAAGTGAAACTTAGCCCTGATTTTTAAAAGAATGGGGGAACCCTATGTCAGTATCAGGAAGAATTGCTGGATTTGAGAAAGTTCCCTCGCTTTAGATCCATCCTGTCTAAGGCTCACTCCAAGTGCTAAATCTGTAAATAAACAGTTGTAAAATACCTAAGTTAATCTTAATTGTGATACCAATTTTGCTTTAATTATCAAGATTAATTTTGCCAAGTGATGCTTGCTACAATAAACATAATTATATCCTCTCTCTAATTTTTTTTTCCCTCCATCGGCTAACAGTACTTCACATTTCGGGAAATTTTGGATTCTGGCCATTTCCAAGTTGTGAGTTTACTATTGCAATAATAAGTCGCTATTTTCAGAGGTGTACCAGATGTGACAAGCACAGACTTATGAATAAGCATCTAAGAAGACCACCAGAATGTAGGCAGGAAAACAGAAATATTACTAAATGACTAAGAATCACTTATCATTGACTTTATTTCCTTTCTCAGAATCCACAATAATAGCATATCCTTAAGTCTGCAGGACAGAATATGGGAATTTCTGGTAAATATCTGGCATAAACTAAAAATGTCACATCAGTAAATAAAAGATGCTGCAGCCATCAGGACTCTGCAGCCACCCCTGCAAGGGTAGTGAACCCTGAGGAGACTCAGGATGACAAAGAACAGGACACTGGCCCCAGACAGGGGAGGTGCATATCAAAGAAACTGTAACAGGGAGGAGCCAATTTGGACTCCATGCTGGATCTGTTTCTTTGACCATTGCTAGTCATTGCTTTGGTCAGGGAACCCTGCCCCTCTGCCTGAACGTTAAACTAAAGTGGCTCTTTTCAGCTCACAGGGAGACAATCTGACCCTCACCACATGTGAATGGCTGCAGAAAAGAAAAAATGAACAAATATCCTCTTATTGTGCAAGATAAATGGCCTTTTGACTTTACTTCTTCACCTCCTCTCCTCTCTGTTCTATAAAAGAACCAGGCATCCAGATCCCAATAAGATGGCTATTTTGAGACATCAGTCTGCCATCTTCCCAGTCTGCCAGTTTTCCAAATAAAGTCATTATTCTTTGACTTAACACATTGTCTGTAAGATTTATCAGCGTTTTGAGGCGAGCAGAGCCAGCTTGAACTTGGTAACAAGTAACACCACTCTGTGTGGTTCTCTCTTCATGCCATCACATTCCAGAAACAAAGATACCATAAATAATCTATTATAAATTCTACTTTTGAAAATAAACACAGGGAAGAGTTCAATTTAATATACCACTAAAAGAGTAAATAACTGGCCCCTAAACCTTTAGGCCTATCTTTGCAATCCTTATTCGGGCTTCTATTTTCTTGAAAGGATGAAGTTCTGATAATAGACACGGGAAGGTGAGACAAGATACACACTGTGTGTGCCTTCTGCTCTAGAATTGGTGACCTTAAAGATTTAAACTTGGTTCCAAATCCTTGAATAATTAATCAGCATCTGGAGAAGCCTACAGGTCATCAAGAGCCTGGTTAACAGTGGTCACAAGCTGTGATAACAGAAATTCAGTCCCACTTGATGCTCCCAAATTTACAACTATAGTTTCCACATTAACAGGAAAAGTAGAGCAACTTCACAGCTATAATAGCAAAGATTCTTCCAATCACTTCCTCACTCCATTCATAATAAAATGAGATTGTGTGAGCCTCTGCAGTTTACAATCCTGTGCTCCTCACAGTGCCTGGACTAAAGAACATGTGTTGAATAAATCTGCACAAGATGCTGCACTAAACAGTCTTATTTAATCCTCACAACAGTCTTGTGAAACAGGAAGGGCAGCAGTTAATTCCATTTCACAGGAAAGAAGTTCCCAGACACCATGTTGACATCCTCACTGAGGTTCATTAGGCACTAACCCTGTGCTAAGTGCTGTGAATGTATTAACCTGCTTCATGCCCACAACATCAAGATATCAGTAAGTGTGTGAACAGTATCCTCATTTCATAGGTAAGAAAACTGAGACACAGAGAAATTAAATAACTAGTATATAAGTATTAACATAACTATAACTGGCTATTACTATTAGTAACTATCTCCAGGACTGAACCGATAAAGTTGGCTCCAGGGTCCATACTTATAACCATGACAACATCCTGCCTGGAGATTTGCCTGCCCAGTAGTATCTACCTACTTTCTCCTCGGTCACACAGATAGTTGATGGCCAGGCCAAAGCTACTGCTGTCCTCTCTCCAGTCACATCCTGGCCTCAACAGGCCGTGTCAATTATGACCTGCAAAAACAAAGCCACCCCTGTGTTTCAGCACAAGTCTAACCAACTGAACAGAGTGGGCATGTGTGCTGATGAACTAGCTCTTCATAGGAACCCAGGTCAGGAGGCTACCTTCCAAAGCAAGACAGGTTGAAGGCCTCAGGGTGTAGGAAGCAACCACTGGGAGCCCTTTAGGGACACTCTTACTTAATAATGAATATCCACCTGCTAGGTATCACAGACATCTTTAATGTAACCAAAAGTCCATTGTAAAACTAGAGAGTTGATTTTATCGAAGAGGATGTTTACATTTCATTGATTTTGTATTTTAATTAATCTTACTTTACCATTTAGGTAAAATTCAAAATATGAGCATATGTCAGAGCTCTGTGGTCCCAGAAATGGATGGGCAATGAAAGAAACAAACACACAGCCTGTCTCCTGTAGAGATGTTCTTGGAAGATGGTCCTTCCTAGTTAGCTTAACACCATGTACCACAGCCAATGTTTTAACAACAAGTCAAAAACATTTCAACACAATATGCCACATAACAAATGGACTCCTAAATCATACTGCAAAGTACACATTCATGTATTTTTACATGAATGCATAAATTGGAATGAAAGCTTATATGCTCCTATATTCAGATTTTCTCTGGTAGGAAAAATTACCAGTGAAGCTTTTTGTAGAAAATGAATAAACATACACAGTGATTTTCTTCCAAGCATCTCTTCCACTTTCAAATATGAAAATGCAAATAGGCACTTAATGTTTTAACAAGACATATTCATTATGAAATTTCATGTCTGACTTACCTATTGGATTTCTATGGAAGAACAATACCGGAGCTCTTAAAATGGACTCCAACATTTTGTTGTGCAAAGCTCGTGAAGAATTAACAAGGATGTAGAATATCAACAGAGATCTTGTGATACCAAAAAGGACAGTAGACACAGTTAACCCTGAAATAAAGAAGCATCAATCAGCACAAGATCTCTGTCTTATGCTCAGCCATGCTAAAGCATGGCAGGCAGTTTAAAAAGATACTGTGCATTTTATTCTATAGATAATATTTGTATAGAGATTTACATATATATAGAATAAAAACATATATATAAAGTAGGTTATCTAAGAGTTTAATGCTTTCAAAAATACATTTATAAAGAAAAGTGTAAAAATCACTGTTTTCCTCTCACTAAATAGAAACAACATGGGGGGAAAATGTGTAAACTGCAGCTTCATTCTAGCCTTGCCTAATTCAATTACAAGTTCTAATAAAACTTATAAGAAAGATAAATATACAAGTAACTGATCTTCCTTTCTCCACATTTCAAATCTCATTATTTACAACATGTCCCATAATATAAAAGTAAGGTATGCTTTGGTGAAAGTGAAAGTGTTAGTTGCTCAGTCAAGTCATACTCTGTAATCCCATGGACTGTAGCCCTCAGGTTCTTCTATCTATGGAATTCTCCAGGCAAGAATACTGGAGTGGATTGCTATTTCCTTTTCCAATGCTTTGCTACCAGCACGTGATTTAACAGGGAAGAGGAGAAGCGATCTACAATTTCCTTGTAATTTACAAGGAAATATACTTCCATGTAAAGTAGCTTTTTAAGAACCTATTGTATAACACAGGGAACTCTACTTGATGTTCTGTGGTGACCTAATTGGGAAGGAAATCCAAAGAGAGGATATATGTTCAACTGGTTGACTTGGCTGTACAACAGAAATTAACACAACATTGGAAAGCAACTATAATAAAAATTAATAAAAATTTAAAACATTAAAAATAAAGTAGCTACTTCTGTGCCCAAGTAGCTATAAAGAGCATGAAAAGACCATGTTAAGTTGCAAGTAGACAATCTCTTTCATAACTGAACTGCAAGAAACTACAAATTATATTTTGACATGAAATAATCTAAACATGATAGTCTAAACTAATCTCTCACTATTTTATAGAACCCCAAAGCATTTGTAAATAAATATAATCATTTAAAGTTATGTCTTATCAATGACATAAATGAACACTACAATGCTCATTTAATATAAAAATTAAAATAGCCCTCCAAACATCTCTCCAACTCACAATGCTAAATAGAGTGGGGATAAATTCGGCAACATATATTCCATCAAGTACTTTTTTCCATTCAGCTAGCACATCAGTGTTATTTAAATGCTGAAAGCTGGGTAAATTCTTGAATTTCATCAACAGGCATTTGCCTTAGCCCACAATCCTATATGAATGTGTAGCAAAATCCCTTCCTTTTTCTTTAAGCCCTCATTGTCCACCAATTCAGAAGGCAAACAGCTGGTAGATTCAAGTTTCTTATCAAGTGATCAATAAAATAAATACAAAATTTCAATGAGTGGATTTTTACATAACTTAAGGGTCTGTCTAGTCAAGGCTATGGTTTTTCCAATGATCATGTATGGATATGAGAGTTGGACTGTGAAGAAAGCTGAGCACCTAAGAATTGATGCTGTTGAACGGTGGTGTTGGAGAAGACTCTTGAGAGTCCCTTGGACTGCAAGGAGATCCAACCAGTCCATCCTAAAGGAGATCAGTCCTGGGATTTCTTTGGAAGGAATGATGCTAAAGCTGAAACTCCAGTACTTTGGCCACCTCAAGCGAAGAGTTGACTCATGGGAAAAGACTCTGATGCTGGGAGGGATTGGGGGCAGGAGGAGAAGGGGATGACAGAGGATGAGATGGCTGGATGGCATCACTGACTCAATGCACATGAGTTTGGGTGAACTCCGGGAGTTGGTGATGGACAGGGAGGCCTGGCGTGCTGCGATTCATGGGGTCACAAAGAGTCGGACATGACTGAGCAACTGAACTGAACTGAACTCTTTGAATAAACTTTTTCCAAGCATTTCCTGTGAGGATATTTAAATTTTTACTTATTAAAAAAAAATATATTGGGGTATAGTTGCTTTACAATGTTGTGTTAGTTTCTGCTGTTCAACAGAGTAATTCAGCTATAAATATACATATATCCCTTCCCTCTTCCTCGCATCCCTCCCTTCTAGGTCATCACAGAGCACTGAGCTGAGCACCCTGTGCTATATAGCGGCTTCCCACTAGCTATCTGTTTTGCACATGGTAGTGTATATATGTCAATCCTAATCTTCCAATTCATTTCCTTCACCTCCCCATGCCCGCTCTGTGTCCAAACATCTATTCTCTACATCTACAACTCTATTCATTCCCTGCAAATAGGTTCATCTGTACCATTTTTTCTAGATTCCATGTTGTTGTTGTTCAGTTACATAGTCACATTCAACACTTCACAACCCCATGGACTGCAGCATGCCAGGCTTCCCTGTTACTCACCATCTCCCAGAGTTTACCCAAGTTCATGGATTGGTGATGCCATCCAACCAGCTCATCCTCTGTCTCTCTCTTGTCCTTTGCCTTCAACCTTTCCCAGAATCAGGGTCTTTTCCAGTGAGTCAGCTATTTGCATCAGAGGCCAAATAATTGGAGCTTCAGCTTCAGGATCAGTACTTCCAATGAGTATTCAGGGTTGATTTCCTCTTAGACTGACTGTTTTGATCTCCCTGCTGTCCAAGGGACTCTCAGTCTCAAGTCTTCTCTAGCACCACAGTTCTAAAGCACTAATTCTTCAGTGCTCAGCCTTCTTTATAGTCCAGCTCTCACATCCGTACATGACTACTGGAAAAACCATAGCCTTGAGTATACCACCCTTTGTCGGCAAAGTGATGTCACTGCTTTTTAACACACTGTCTAGGTTTGTCATGGCTTTCCTGCAAAGAAGCAATTGTCTTCTAACTTCATGGCTGAAGTCACCATCTGCAGTGATTTTAGAGCCCAAGAAGAGGAAATCTGTCACTGCTCCCACATTTTCCCTTCTGTTTGCTGTGAAGTGATAGGATTGGATCCCATGATCTTAGGTTTTTTTTTTTTTTTTTAAATATCCAGTTTTAGAAGCTCTTTAGTTCCTTTTTGCTTTTTGCCATTAGAGTGGTATCACCCACATATCTGAGGTTGATATTCTCCAGCAATCATGATTCCAGTGTAACACATCCAGCCTGGCATTTCACATGTTGAGCTCTGTGTATAAGTTAAATAAACGGAGTGACAATAAACAGCCTTGTTGTACTCCTTTCTCAATCCTGAACCAATCAGTTGTTCCATACAGGGTTCTAACTGTTGCTTCTTGATCTGCATACAGGTTTCTCAGGAGACAGCTAAGAAGGTCTGGTATTCCCATCACTTTAAGAGTTTTTCATAGTTTGTTATGACAAACACAGTCAAAGGCTTTAGCTTAGTTAGTGAAACAGAGGTAGATGCTTTTCTGGAATTCCCTTGCTTTCTCTATGATCCAGCCAGTGTTGGCAACTTGATCTCTGGTTCCTCTGCCTTTTCTAAACACAGCTTGACCATCTGGAAGTTCTCGGTTCACATGATGCTGAAACATAGCTTGAAGGATTTTGAGTATAACATCAGTAGCATGGGAGATGAGTGTAATTGTCTGGTGGATTGAATATTCTTTAGTACTGCCCTTCTTGGGAATTGGGATGAGGATTGACTTTTTCCAGTCCTGTGGCCACTGCTGGATTTTACAAATTTGCTGACATATTGAGTGCAGCAATTTAAATCTTTTAGGATTTTAAATAGCTCTGCTGGAATTCTATCACCTCTAGTAGCTGTATAGGCAGCCATGCTTCCTAAGGCTCACTTGACTTCACACTCCAGAATGTCTGGCTCTGAGTGAGAGACTACATCATGGTGGTTATCCAGGTCATTAAGATTTTTATTGTATAGTTCTTCTGTATATTCTTCCATCTCTTGTTGATATCTTCTACTTCAGTTAGGTCTTTATCATTTCTGTCCTTTATTGTGCCCATCTTTGGATGAAACGTTCCTTTGATATTTCCAAGTTTCTTGAAGAGATCTCTAGCCTTACACTTTCTGTTGTTTTTCCACTATTTCTTTGTATTGTCCATTGAAGAAGGGCTTCCAATCCCTCCTTGCTATTCTCTGGAACTCTGCATTTAGTTCTAGGAAGTCTTCTAGGTCTTCATAGAACTGGTCAACTTTAGCTTCTTCAGCATCAGAGGTTGGAGCTTAGACTTGGATGACTGAGATGTTGAATGGTATGCCTTGGAAATGAACTAAGATCATTCTGTCATTTTTAAGGTTGCACCCAAGAACTGCATTTTGGGCTCTTGTGGATTATGAGGGCTATTCCATTTCTTCTAAGCAATTCTTGCCCACAGTAGTAGATACAATGGTCATCTGAATTAAATTCACCCATTCTTGTACATTTTAGTTCACTGATTCTTAAGATATCTATGTTTACTCTTACTATCTCCTGCTTGACCACGTCCAATTTACCTTGATTCATGGACCTAACATTCCAGGTTCCTATGCAATACTGTTCTTTACAGCATCAGATTTTACTGTCATGAACAGACATATCCACAACTAAATGCATTTCCACTGTGGCCCAGCAACTTCATTCTGTATGGAGCTATTAGTAGCTGTCTTTTGTTCTTCCCCAGTAGCTTATTGGACACCTTATGACCTGGGGAGCTAATCTTTTGGTGTCATATCTTTTTGCCTTTTTATGCAGTTCATGGGTTTCTCATGGCTAGTACACTGGAGTGGTTTGCCTTTCTTTCCTCCAGTGGATTAAATTTTGTCAGAACTCTCCACTATGACCTGTCTGTCTTAGGTGGCCCTGCATGGCATAGCTCATGAGGGCCATGGCATAGCTCATAGCTTCACTGAGTTATGCAAGCCCCTTCACCATGATAAGGCAGTGATCCATGAAGAGGCTAGATTCTATATATATGCATTAATACATTATTTTTTCTGTTTTTTTTTTTTTTTTTCTTTCTGACTTACTTTACTTTGTATGACAAACCCTAGGTCCATCCACCTCTCGACAAATGACCCAATCTCCTTCCTTTCTATGAATAAGTAATATTCCAGTGTACATGTGTTTTATTTGCTCTGCTGCTGCTGCTAAGTCACTTCAGTCATGTCCGACCTGTGTGACGCCATAGACAGCAGCCCACCAGGCTCCTCTGTCCCCGGAATTCTCCAGGCAGGAACACTGGAGGCGGTTGCCATTTCCTTCTCCAATGCATGAAAGTGAAAAGTGAAAGTGAAGTTGCTCAGTCCAGCCCGACTCTTAGCGACCCCATGGACTGGAGCCTACCAGGCTCCTCCGTCCATGGGATTTTCCAGGCAAGAGTACTGGAGTCGGGTGCCATTGCCTTCTCCGAGTCGCTCAGTCATGTCCAACTCTTTGCAACCCCATGGACTGTAGCCCGCCAGGCTCCCCTGTCCATGGAATTCTCCAAGCATGAATACTGGAGTGGGTTGCTACTCCCTTATCCAGGGGTTCTTCCTGACCCAGGGATGAAACTCAGGTCTTCAGCATTTCAGGAAAATTCTTTACCATTTGAGCTACCCAGGGAGCCCCTCTCCCCCGATCCAGTGTATATATATATCACAAATGAAGTGAAAAGACAGTCCTGAGAATGGGAGAAAGTAATTACAAAATAAGTAACTGACCAAGAATTAATCTCCACAATATACAAACAGCTCATGCAGCTTAATATCAAAAAAAACCAAACAACCCAATCAAAAAATGGGCAGAAGACCTATATAGACCTTTATCCAAAGAAGACATACACATGGTCAAGAGGCACATGAAAAGATGCTCAATATCATTATTTGAGAAATGCAGATCAAAACTATAATAAAGTATTACCTCACACCAGTCAGAATGGCCATCATCAAAAAATATACAAACAATAAATGCTAGAGAAGGTATGGAAAAATAGATCCTTCTTGAACACTTAGTAGGAATGTAAATTGCTATAGTCACTATCGAGAACAGTATAGAGATTCCTTAAAAAAATTGAAAATAGAACTACCATACGACCCAGCAATCCCACTACTGGGCACATATGCTGAGAAAACCATAATTCAAAAGACATACGTACCCCAGTGTCCATAGCAACACTATTTACAAAAGCTAGGACATGGAAGCAACCTAAATGTCCATCAACAGATGAATGGATAAAGAAAGCATTTAAAATTTTATTAAAGACATCCTTTAAATAGTATGTAATGCTATGCTATATATATATATATCCTAAATACTCTTGTGAATAGAGAGAGTCATGTTAATAGTTAATATTAGTCTGGCAAGCCAAATTTTGAATTAATCACACAGTTGGGGAGAGATAACACTGTGATCTCAGGGTAAGAAAGAGCAGGAATCCTAATTCCAGACACTGGACTTCCCCTGCTTAGCTTCCCAAGTTATTAGTGAAGCTCAGGAAATAAGCAGTGTGGAAAGGGGAGCTTTGCATACCTGGGAGGGAATAATGCTTTTATTTGCAGCCCATGCTGCCAGAGGATTTCATCCAAGATCAATAAAAGCCAGGGTTTATTCAGACAGAATTGGAACAACCTGAACCACAGGGTGGGGATTCATTCCTATCCCCCTTGCCCATCCATATAATGGTATAAGATTTAGCTAAAGCACCTACTAGGATACACAGTAGCTACATATTTCCAGTGGCTGATTTTCTCAATATGCAATCCTGGTTTAACTACCAAAATCCAGTATGGAACAAGTTAAGAGTCTTCATTCAACCTTTTTTCTTCTAGTAGATATTTAAAATAATTATACTAATTAATTCACAGACTAAATGCGATTCAGATACTTAATCTATTAAGACATTACCTAATTACTCTGGAGCCCTCTTGTTCACGCAAACTCATTTAAGCACCTTAAACTCTGGTGTTATGGAGCAGATGACTCAACTTTACCTGAATAAACACTTAAGTACCAGTTAAGAACGAATACTACATCTTCATCTTCTTTTACATATACCCCAAAATACAGGCCATTTTGTACATTCGCCCTATGGAACAGGAAGTAAAAAATATTACACTATAGATATACATAGAATTTATACAAATATCACAAAAAATTTTCTCAATTCAAGAAATGCATATTATGCTGGAAAGTGTTTCCCAGATTGAAAGGCCCTGTGTGTATCTCCCTTTTACAAATCTGAATCATGACTTTCAGTTTTCAAAATTATCTGTGGAGATAGACTTAGAAAATGAACTTATGGTTGCCAAGGGGAAGGATAGTTAGAGAGTTTGGATGTTCACGCACAAACTGCTAGATTTAAAACAGGTAAGCAACAAGGACTTACTGTATAACACATGAAACTCTGCCCAATATTATGTGGCAGCCTGGATGGGAGGGAATTTTGGGGGAGAATGGATACATGTGTATGCATGCTGCATCCCTTCACTATTCAAATGAAACTATCACAACATTGTTGATCAGCCAGATCTCAATACAATAGTAAAAGTTCAAAAAAAGAAAAGAAAAATTGTCTGTGAAGAAGCTGCTAAAGGGAGGGGACATGGGGAGAGACCACAGGGGGATCGATCACACACCACCCACAGGAACTTTCATCTTTCTTCAGGGAAACTACGTGAGGGTCAGTCCCTTTGACTCTGTGGGAAAGTGAAGCTTCATGTAGATTTCGAAGCATTTTGGGTCAGAACAGGAATAACTCACCAGAATGCAAGCCACCAATCCTGCAGAACGTAGGCAACCTGGAGCAGGAAACAGCAGTCACTCACATACTGACATCACTGAGCCTCACACCCCGCTCACTAGGATGGGGGACGAAAAGGCTCCACAACACAGAGATAGTCTTTCTGGTTCAGGTCTGCACCAAACCCCACACCCCAGATGACCACAAGTCAGGGGAGGGCATCTTACAAGTTAATATTTTTGAAAGAAATCCCCTTTTCCCTAGAAGACTTTGCTCCCCAGATATAATGTACTTCAATGCAAATCCAAGTGGACTGCCAAAGTCAGTAACAACAGAACAAATGTTGGGATTTTTCAAAGCAAAAAGCTTGACAGGTACAGCGATGGTCAGTCCTGGGTGTCGGCTCAGCTGGGCCAGTCTCCAGTGATTCAACTAAATAGTCATCTAGATGTTGCTGTGAAGGTATTTTGTGGATGTGGCTCACATCCATTATCAGAACCTAAGTAGGAGATCACTCTTAACACTGTGGTCACCTCATTCAGTCAGTCAACGGCCCTAAGAGCAAAACCCAAGGCTTCCTGGAGGAGGAAGAAATTCTGCCTCAAGACAGCAGAGTGAGCTCCTCCCTGAGGTTCCAGCCTGCAGGCCTGCCTTTCTAATCTCACATTCACCAAGCTAGATCCCACAACCTCATGAGCCAAGTCTTTGAGATAAATCTCTTAATACAAATATTTAAAAAGAATTATAAAATTACAGTATAAATAGTATATAAATATCAAGCCAAGAGCATAAACCAAAATAAACTCCCTTACGTACCTGAGCTGCGATGTTTACTAGAATAAAGAAGATGATGATAGGCCAGTCAGCACCAGCTGTGAAGTAATTCTTATAGGTCTTAAAACCAACTTTTCCTTCCAAATGGTCCTCTACAGGTAGAGTAACCTGTATATTCTCAGTCTAGGAGGGAAAAATGGCAGTAAGAGATGAAATTTTAAAAATGAACCCCAAATTTCAAGAGTTCAACAATGCCCTCCACTGCAAAGCTGTGGGAATCAGAAATATCCCACACACTGGTAGGAGTGCAGGATGGTCCATCTCCTACGGATATGGGTATGGGAATATCTGGTCAAATCACATATGTGTTTACCCCTGGACCCAGCCATCCCACTCGTAGGAATCTATGAGAAATAACCAAACGCATTCACATGAGGTTATTCACTGTTGGGGAGCTTTGCTTAAAATAGCACATGACTCTCAACACACACAAATCAAAATAAATTAATGTATAAATGTAGAAACTTCCTCTAAAATAACACACAAAATGATATGGAGCTAATGTATCCCTCGAGATGACTGTGTCATTTCATGACAGAAATGTAAAACATACTTGGGGCTCAAAACTCTAGCCAAATACAGTAAATTGAGTTCACAGAGAGCGTTAAAGAGGAGTTTGGACAGCACGTTGCAAGCATATGATCTGAATCTATTTGGTTCCTAAATTTCAGACAGTGATTCCTGAGTTTAGAAAGTGAACAACTAATCCAAATACTTATCAGAATCATCCAGGCTCCTGGCTTTGGATATCAAGGAATATCTGTGTATATTTTTAAGGGAGATCTAGTGCATTTCTGCAATTCTGTCTGGAGGACTTAGAATGCATTATGCAGTCACAGGAGGCTAGAATGTCCTTGGCTGTACCCCAGCCCCTGGGATTCAAGGTCGATAAGATGTGGTTCTCAGTCTTGAAGGGTAAGAAAGGAGGATGGGAACTAACACCGAAGTGTCTACCGTGTATCAGGTCCTTTGCCCACATTACCTCTGGCCTATCACAAACCATCTGAGACTGAGGCAAAAATACTACTGTCAGTCACATGCAATGCTAGAACATTCCAACATACAGGAAAAGTAGCTGATTTAATGTGGCAACAGCAGGACTCAGTCTAATAGGGTCTTCATGTTAAGCCTCTGGATACATAAAAGAAGCTGGGGGCAACCAGCATGAGTAGGATGTAACTACGGTAAACTGAAGAGTCCTCAATCCGTGTGAGCCACATTCACTCAGAAATTCATAGCAGTGCACCCACTTCTGGTCTCCATAAGATTCTCCATCCTACACCCAAAGGGGAACCCCAAGCAGGCTTGCTCCCCTCATGCTCTTCTAACTCAACCAATTCCATGGAGCAAGACTTTGGGAACCTTAGGGTCTGCTTTGGGACTAATGAAGATGTCATGAGCAGAGCAGATGAAGGTCCATGAGACCACCAAGAGCAGACAGACCCAGGTGTGTTGCAGGATGAGAAACTCACTTCTTGGTCCTCTGGAGCCGCATCTTTCAATGAGGGCCTGGGAGACTTGAGAGACTGAACCAAAGACTCAGAGATGAGACTGGGAGCTCCTGGAAATGGAGATGGTTCAGACTGCTCATTCCCCTTCTCAAAAAGGGAAAAAACATCTATCCCAGATTTTAGGAACTCAGAGTAAGTTCCTCTTTCCACCGTTATCCCCTAAAATAAAAATTTTGAGAGAAATTAATTTATATTTGATAACATTCAGTTCACTTCAGTTGTTCATTCATGTCCGACTCTTTGCGACACCATGAATCACAGCACGCCAGGCCTCCCTGTCCACCACCAACTCCCAGAGTTTACTCAAACTCATGTCCATTGAATTGGTGATGCCATCCAGCCATCTCATCCTCTGTCATCCCCTTCTTCTCCTGCCCCCAATCCCTCCCAGAATCAGGGTCTTTTCCAATGACTCAACTCTTCCCATGAAGTGGCCAAAGTATTGGAGTTTCAGCTTTTGCATCAGTCCTTCCAATGAACACCCAGGACTAATCTCCTTTAGAATTGACTGGTTGGATCTCCTTTGCAGTCCAAGGGACTTTCAAGAGTCTTCTCCAACACCACAGTTCAAAAGCATCAATTCTTTGGCACTCAGCTTTCTTCGCAGTCCAACTCTCACATCCATACATGACCACTGGAAAAACCATAGCCTTGACTAGACGGCCCTTTGTTGGCAAAGTAATGTCTCTGCTTTTGAATATGCTATCTAGGTTGGTCATAACTTTCCTTCCAAGGAGTAAGTGTCTTTTAATTTCATGGCTGCGCTTACCATTTGCAGTGATTTTGGAGCCCCCAAAAATAAAGTGAAGTTGATAATATTAAACCAACCTAAATACTAATCAAGAGAAGTTATCTGGTCTTAAATTATCATTTTAGAAAAAAAATGATGCCTGGGTCTAGAATTCTTATTGAGAAATCTAGTTCACTTAACTCAGTACAGAACTGAGCATTGTGTTCTCTGCCAAACCCTGTCCCTGTGTTACGTGCTGGGGGATATGAAAAAAACATGTGTTCATGTGTTAAAAATGGAGGCCATTGACATGACTACCCTGGGCACTTAGGGAGGATCAGCACAGTCTTTTTACACAACATGGAAAGTGAGAGAAGCCTCATGTGACAATTCCAGGAAAGAAATTTAAACTTAACCTAGAGGTGGGCACAAGCACATCTACATACAGGTAAGAGTCTCTCATTAAATCTTCACTGACCACTGTCACTGTCACACTATCATGTGCCCGGCCAGAATAATAGGAACCAGCCCTGGACAGAAAATCCATGAAAGGCATTTCCATGGTCTCTACAACTGCCCCCACACACACAGCAAGTTCCCAACTGAAAATTCAATATTCCACCTGATAAAGTAATTAAACAAGGAGGCCATGGGACTGGAGTGGCTCTAAAGCCTTGGCAGTCTGTGTCCACAAACCAAAACCTAAGCCAGAATCAATTCACTCAGATCTGAGATAAAACTTAGGAACGACCAACCACAAGCAGCCAGCTAAGCTTCCCCAAATCAGGCAACTGCTTAAAATACAGCCAATCAAATCATTTCTTTGAACACATGTGACATATCCTTGCACAGTTTCTCTCCGTGACAAATTCATTTAAAATAATGTCTGCAGATGTTTTACTATTTTCTGACCCCTGAAACCAGACTCAGCTCCTTCCCTCAGTAGCAAATAAAACATTAGTGAAAAAAATCTCAGGATGCAAAATTCATTAAATGAGAGCAGCTCTGGTTAAGGCAGCTCAGGTGGAGGAGGATGACCAGGACCCTCGCTGGGACCCCTCTCCCCCTCTCCCTCGAGGGGGTCCACTGGGAGAAATACAGGAAAGCATCTGGGTACCATCAGATACTGCAGAACTAGAAAATGATGCAGGATATATTATGCCGTGTTCCACTTGGGAGGTGAAATTCACATACCTCTTTAGTGAAATTACCACTCACCACATCAAATCTGTAATATGCAAATTTAAATGACTGGTGGTACAAAGACAGCAATTTCACTCAACAGTCAAGCACTGACAATTCCGGAGGGATGAGGGGACAGCCATCCTCCATCTGCTGTGAAGAGAGGGACCTGACAATGAGGATGGACCCCAATTCATGCAGGGGTGCTCACCAGTGGACAAATAGTTGTTTTATTAGTACTAAAATTGGGGTAGTGTCCTCAAAGGAAGCACTAAGGGGGCCCCAAAAAATCTAGAAATGGGTGAAATAGGTTACACTCCTGCCCACTGATCCTGTGCTCATAACACTGTCAACACTGGGGTTTACACACTAGAATCGCCTCCTCTGCACATGAAATCAACTGCTCTCGAGCTTGAGAACCCTTAGCCCCTCCCCCCATTCCTAGAGGAGTGGAGAAGGGCTGACACATGGAACTGCTTCTAGAGAGTTAGGGGTTCTGTATCTTAATAATCTTTCTTAGAGCAGAGATTCATTTCAGAAGTCAGGGCCTATGGAGCAGTCAGGGGTTAATGACAGAGGTGCTGAGGCCCAGAGGTAAACAAGCCAAGGAGTGAAGCATCAATGACCTCTAAGTCTGAACACTTCTCACTAATCTCCAACACACCACCAACCATGTTAAGAGTTGTGGCTTGGATGGTGCCCCCTCCTCAAAAAGATGTGCTCAAACATGACACCTGGGGACGTGATGACCTTATTTGGATACAGGGTCTTCACAGATGTAATCAAGTTAAGATGAGGTCATACTGGAGCAGGGTGACCCTAAAGCCAATAAGACTGATGTTGCTATGAGAACAGAAGAGACCCAGACTGGCATGGGGACGATGGCCACAAGACATCAGAGGCAGAGACCACAGTGCTGCAGCTGGAAGCCAAGGAACACCAAGGAAGGCCGGTGAACACCAGAGGCTGGAGGGAAGGATTCTCCCCTGGAGCCTTCAGGGAGAGCATGGCCCTGCCAGCACCTGGATTTGGGACCTGTAGCCTCCAGAAGAGGGAGACGATAAAGTCCTGCTGTCACCCAGCTTGCAGTGCTGTGATACGGCAGCTCTAGAAACTGATACCCTAGCCTGAGCTCACACTTCTGTGTTCTCAGCTTTACTAAGACTCCTAACTGCTTCTTCTGTCACCCCTCCAGTGACCATCAGAGGACTCTCTTAACTCCCACATCAGATGACATCCCCCTTCTGCTCTGGACCATCCAAGACTTCCATTCCACTTCCGGACTCCCTGTCCACAGCTCAGAGACCAGCTCCTCCCATCCCCCTGCTCACTCTCCTCAGACACTCTGGTCTTCCTGCTGTTCCTCCAACCTGCCAGGTCAGCTCCTTCCTTAGGACCCCCTGCCTCAGACCCCCTCCCCCAGGTTACTGTGTGGCCCCCACCTTCATGTCACTCAGACCCCGTGGAGCACCAGCTCCTCAGGCAGGCAGCCAGGACATCACCCTCTTTGTCATATCCTCCCCATCAGAACAGGAGTGCAAGGAAGGCAGGGCCTTGTCCTCCTGCTGCACAGGCTCCCACACATATTGGGCACATAGAGGCCTCGGCAGGGAGACCAGAGACTGGGACACCAGCAGAGAGGACGTCTCTGACCTGGGTGCTCAGCTACCCAACCTTACTTCTGGTGTTAATGGAAGATGCTCTTCTGGCAAACTATGTATGACAATGACCTGGATACCAACAGATCTTAGAATCTCCAATTTCTAAGTGATACACTTTGACTTAAGTCAAGGAAGAGGAAACTAAAAAGTTCTAAATAAAACTGCAACATTACCCTTAACAAATTTCATTAGAATAGTGATGATTCAATAACATTGTGGTTGTACTTTTATACACTTTAGGGTTTATATGGCTTAGAGTGTGATAATGACATTTCTACAGGGCTTTAGGTTCATTATCCAAGGCATGAACACCAGCTCTGAGAAGAAGGGGGCAAAAACTGAGGGAGAAGAGGCCGTTTACCATGAACTCAAAGAGAGTGACCTGCAGGGAGGTCTGTCCTTCAACATAACTGAGTGTTTGCAATTCCACGGATTTCTAGAAATTACTTACATCTTTCAATACCAGAATCTGACTTGCATCTTTTAGGTGCTGCAACTGATGAGTGACTAAGATTGTGATCTTATCCTTCAAGGCCTGACAAACACACCTACAAATATAAAAGGCACAGTAAGCAAAAGCACATTAATGGAATGCCTCAAACTGAAAACCTATATTTTGAAAACAGTGAGACAAAGACCACACAGCAGTGAAAGATCTTTAGTTTAAATACCAAATCGATAATAAAAATTAAATAAACATAAATCAATTAATCCAACTAGTTTCTTAAATTTATCAGCAGCAAATTTGAATCTAGTGCCATAAAAAGTTCTTAAAACCAGTCTACTGAAGGAGGCAAAAACAGCTAAGTTTCTTCCTCTAAAACTCAGCTTAACAATTATTTACATTTCATAAAGGAAAACAACTGAGTAATACTGAGATCTCAAAACTTGACTAAACTAAAACACTATTTTATTGCTATTTGGGAATGGGAAAAGAGGGATCAATGTCATTTAAAACTTGTGTACATTCTTAGACAGCTTTCTAGGAGATCATTTATAATTTATGATGTAAATATTCACAACAAAATATTAATAGATTCTTGGTAATCTTTGCCAGACTGCATTTGCTAGACACATGTTCCCAAAGAATATTAGATAGAAAATGAATGCCAGAGTGGCCTCCATGAGTCACTACAACTCCCAGTTCCCTCCAGGAATCATGTCTTTCATTTGGAGTGAACACCTTCCACATACGAAAGTAAAAGAACAGAATCCAAATGGCCCAAATCACAGTGGAAATCACCCAGTGACTCAGAGCACCCACCAGTTCTCTTAGTCAAGACACCCCTCACTATTCAACCTTAAATTGTTTTCACAGTAAAAAACAAACAAAAAAACTACTCCTACATTTCAAATGTAGACCCCTAGGAACTCAGCCCCAGTGTCATCCCACAAAGTCCACAACCCCTCCAGGGAAGCAAGTGGGTTTGGGGCCCCAGTGACCACAGGCAGGGCTCCAGGCAGGTACTCTGGGAGCCCGAGCCCCTTGCAGAGCAAATCGCAGGAACCTGGACCAGAGTTCAGCCTGTGAGTGAGTCAGATGGAGAGTCTGGAGGCAGCAGGCTGCAGCTCAGTCCCTCTCATGAGCCTGACATCAGATGAGCAACCCAACCTCAGTTTCTTCATCTCAAAACAAGATCAAACAACTCATCCACATGTTCTGAGAAATCAAACCACCAATCTACTCAGCAAATGTCAGCTTTCTTTTCCACTTCTCCCTAAACACGAGCAGTCATGTGCTTTGGACTCGGGTCAGAAAACTCTTAAGGAGTCACTCTGGACACTGAGTCTGTGATCAAAAACAAGACCCTGGAATGTAAACACATATACCATACGTTTGCTAAGTCCAAAAGGATTCATTTTTACATTTTGACATGTGTTAGCTCAGCATTCATACCTAAGTTTCTTTACTAACAGCTTTTCAAATTTAGTACTAAAACAGATTTTTTTCTCTTTGATTCATAATTGCCTGCCAATAATCCCTTAAATTGGATGTTAATCAAATCTGACAGGGTGTTGTGTCCAAGATGAACCAACCCAAAAGTTTTAAGATGTTTTGTTCCTAACATCCCATCACAGATGAGGTAATACAAATAATTACAATGAAGAGATCAGTTAATGCCTTTGAATTTTTCATAAATGATGCTTTTATCCATATCACTAGAAAAATACACTATTTTCCAAGTTTTTAAAGATTTCCAAGTCGTGCCATAGCAATGACTGAGTCAGCAACCAGTTGTATAACAGTTATTCCTATATAAAGGCTGTGTTAATCCTATAATCCCACATATAATCCTATATAAGGATTCTATTAAGACAGGATGCATCTTGTGGTGGAAGTGATACAAGAAAGACAGAGGCCCCACCTCCATTCATTCAATCAGCAGAAGTTTGCTGAGGAGCCAGGCACTGTCCTAAGTGCTGAGGATCCACCCACAGGTCAAGACAGAAGACAATACTCTGCACCGTGTAGAGGACACAGTGAGCAAGCATAGAAAACCCACTATTGGGCTGTGACCTGTGCTCTGAAGGAAAAAGAAGAGCAGCTGCTGTCTTAGATGTGGAGACACGGGAGCCCTGAGACTAAGCGGGGAAACATCCTGGAAGAAGGCACAGCAGGTACAGGGTTCCTGGGACAGAACACGCTGGGCTGAGGTGCTTTCCTGCATTCATAGTTTATGGGTGGCAGGCGGTGGTGGTGGTTTAGTGGCTAAGTCGTGTCTGTCTGACTCTTGCAACCCCATGGACTGTAGCCCGCCAGGGTCCTCTGTCCATGAGATTTTCCAGGCAAGAATACTGGAGTGAGTTGCCATTTTCTTCTCCAGGGGATCTTCCTGACCCAGGAGTCGAACCCGGGTCTCCTGCACTGCAGGCAGATTCTTTCCCAACTGAGCTACAATGGGTGGCAGGGGGACTCATAAATGGTCAAGTGCACCCACTGAGGGCTGGGGGAAGACAGAGGGCACCGCGACCCCTGGAGGAGCAGGAGGGAATGGCAGGTCCCATGCTCCACCTTCCTTCTGTGTCCTGGGGCACTGCTCCCTGGCTCTGGAACAGAGGGACCAGTATGCACAGACAGACAGGGGTGAGACAGGACCCCCACAGAGCCAGCTCAGCTGGACACCAAGTGGGTGTGCAGATGAACTGGAAAGGCTGATGGGAGCAGACAGCAAGGAAGCCTGTTTGTTTGAGGACCTGGAGCTGCTTTGTGAATGTGGTGGTGGGTGGAGGTGAGGTGGGAGGAGGTGTGTCCGTGAAGGGCTGGAGCAGGTGGGTGAGCTGTGTAGACAGGAGGGTGAGCTGTGTAGACAGCAGTGTGGGAGTCTGATCAGGACAGACCCCAAGGTCTGATGATGCAGGAGGCAGGGGTCTAGTGATGTGGGGCTGAACCAGGATGGGATCCATGGCTGGACACAGGTGAGACTGCATCAGTTCACATAAGGCCCTCACCTTCTGTAGCTGATAGAATCCACTGTGTTCACAGCATAAAGCTGTAAAAGTCATGAACCTCAATGACCTTGAATATAAATTCATGACTGAAGGAAACTGTTAACAGCAAGCTAAGTGTGAGTCATTCATTTGTAATACAAAACCCTCCTTTTGACTAAGCTTCCACATGACCACCATACCTCACAGCATATTGTTCCATCTGATTCTCTGACTTGAGAACACTCTCCAGTTGCTGCTGAGTGGTTTCCTAAATTTCTTTCACGCTCTCTGCTTTAACTTTCCCTAGAGAATGTAGTTCTGATTACAAACAACAGTCTTAGCTTGCTTCTATCAAGTATATATCCAAAACGGTATACTCAAAATATTTGAAAAGATTTTATAAATATCTCCAGTGTTTGAAAAAGAACTCAGGAGAACTTCTGCAATCAGCACCATGTACTTGGCACCAAAATGCCTTGCTCTCCCCTCCCTGTAACACAGATGCAATGACCAGCAGAATCTGTTCCTGCCGTGATGGAGAACTTGTGCAGATGCTCACAAGATGGGGTGACACACATTTGTGAGCTCAGGGTGGGGCGCTGGGAACAAGGAGGCTGAGCTACTCAGGATGCCAGGAGGGTGGGGGTGGGAAATCCCTGTCACAGCACAAGCTCCTGTCACTGAACTGATGATAAGACACAGGCACTTCTCTAAGGGAAAATTCATCAAGTCATGAAGAGGAGAGGCTGGGAAAGGGGAGGTCAGATCAGACAGCTGGGGACCATGCCATGTGTGATCTGCCCTGTTCCCTCTTGTTCTCAAGGATTCTGTGCTACTATTCAGGTTTGTATGTGTGTTACAATATACCTAACATGAAATTTACCATTTTTGCTATTTTAAGCTTACAGCTCAGTGGCATTAAGTACATTCACATTGCTGTGCAACCATCACCACCATCCATCTCCACAACTCTTTTATCACCCCAACACCAAGCACGTTTTATACAAGGTCAGATTCCACCAAAGTCTAACAAAGCCTGCTTAGTGGATGTGGAATCCCAGCTCCTAGCCAGTTCCTAGTGTCCAGAGCCCAGAGCTCCTCACAGGCCTCCCTCTCAAACTTACTGACCCTGCTGAAGTCTCTGCTTTGCTATTCTGGACCTGCTGTAAATCAATCACGTCCCCTCAGATTCACATGTGGTCACCTGAGTCATCAGTACCTTAGAATTTGGTGTCATGAACTTTAAAGAGGTAATCATTACGCTTAATTATACTGGACCTAATCTAATCTGACTGGTGTGCTTAGATGAAGAGACTAAGACACAAGGACAGAGACACAAGCATGAAATCAATAAAGTTAGAACACACCCCCTCACCATGCACAAAAATAAACTCAAAATGGCTTAAACACTTAACCATAAGACATGACACCATAAAACTCCCAGTAGAGATCACAGGCAAAACATTCTCTGACATAAATTATACCTATGTTTTCTTTGGTCAGTCTTCTAAGGCAATAAACATATAAGCAAAAATATACAAAAGGGGGCTTCGATGGTGGTTCAGTGGCAAAGAATCCACCTGCCAGTGCAGAAGACACGGGATTCTTCCCTGGTCCAGGAAGATCCGACATGCACAAAACACCTCAGCCCATGCACCATAACTACTGAGTCTGTGCTCTGGAGCCCAGGAACCTCAACTACTCGCCCACATACCATAGAGCTGGGCTCTGCAATGAGAGAAGCCATCACCATGAGAAGTCCATGCACCACAACTAGAGAGTAGCCCCTGCTCACTGCAAGTAGAGAAAACCCTGACCGTGCGAGGACACAGTGAGGGGATGTGATCAGAAGCCAAGGAGACAGGTCTCAGGAGAAACCAAACCACCCATACCTTGAACCTGTAGCCTCAAGCACTGTGAGAAATTTAATTTCTATTCTTTGAGCACCCCCATCTGTGACAACTTGCTATAGACTGAATGTTTTCCTCCTCAAAAGTCATACATTGAGACCTAATCCCCACTGTGTTGGTATTAGGAGGTGAGGCCATCGGGAGGGACCAGATCATGAGGGTGGAGCCTCCATGCAAGGGATTAGTGTCCTTATAAAAGGGAGCCACATGGCTCTCACCTCTGCCACCACATGAGGCCGCAGGAATCGGACCCTCACCAGACTGAATCTTTCAGCACCCTGACTAGGACTTTTCTAGCCTCCAGAACCTTGAGATATAAACTTCTGTTATTTCTAAGCCACCCAGCTCTGGTGTCCTATGAGAGCACCCTGGACAGGCACAGTCCTAGAAACACAGGACCTGACAGAGAGAATTTCCAAACAGCTCCTCTCTGCTACACACCCCGCCTCTTCCAGGTGAGGATGTGCCTGCTATTCCCCTCACAGCCCTGCTTCCTCCTCCCTCCACACCTGAGATTCTTCTCCTCTTCCTTCAGCAAAGGATGGGTCCTCCTCTCAGCCTCCACATACCTGCCCCACCTTCAGGCCCCCATGACACTTCCTGCCCAGCTCCAGGCACAGGGACCTTTCCAACTTCAGTGAAAGCCTCCAGCTGACACTTCCACTTTACATTCCGCACTTAATATCCTGTATCAAAACCCTCTAAACCCTGACTAGGCTGAGCTTTTTCCAGGCATCTGTCTTAACAAGCTCCACATAGATACAGGTTCCTCAGAAGCAGGAATGAGAGCTGGGCGTCCCAGTCTCCCTTATTCTGCCCAGTGTGGGTCCTTCCCATTACCTGGCTCACTGTCCTTCTTGTAAACTAAGAGGTTTATGAAATAACATCCGTAAGGGCATTTGATCTTAGTGCACACAGCAGGGTGTTTATAAGTGCAGCTGGAAGGCTCATTGGCTTTAACAAAGTGAACAACAGCAAGTGACCTGACCATGGGGGAGATGTGAAGGCTGTTTTAGAAGAAAAACAAGTTTGCAAGGCTTTCAAAAAGGCCAATCTAGACTCCATAAGAGGCCCCAGTCAGTGTGTATTAGGGCACATTATACACAGAAAAGAATCAGAGTTGTTCTACTTTAGTCATTGTATAGCCAACCAGGAGCCACTGACAAGTTCAACATTTTAGAAACAGGAATGAGAGTCAAGACTTAAGCTAGATTATAGGTGACACTACATTGTAGGTCTAAGTATTAATTCTAATAAGCATCCATGAAATAACATGCAATGATTGAAATCATACTCAGATGTGGAATACATGATTCTCAAATTCTAGACTTTATTAAGTCTAGACTTAATAAAGACTTTATTTCCAAAGTGATAGAATAACAAGCATAAACCAACAGGGTCTTTCCATGGAAGCCCTATGTCAGTACTGAAAACTTCACTTCTAACGTGCCTTAAGCCAATAATGGAGGGAAAAAACTAGCAGCCAAGTACCGAGTCATAGAGTCTCTCTCTCTGATTTTAAAACCCCATATCGTCTTTCTTATTCCTGGAGTCTGGATCCACCTGGAGTGTCTGGCAATCAACTGCAAGTAGCAGGAGGGAAGCTGCCATCTATCCCTGACTCTCTAAAGCACGGATGCCACTGCCCCCCACACACTGGAAGCACCTGCTGTATTTTCCTGTCCTGACCTCTTCATGAGGCAAGATTTCTCTACGATGGATCTTCTGTGGAGGGAAGGGAGGGGAGGGAGGGACACCAGGGCAGAGGGAGCTGAGTCTCCTGGAGCATAAAGACCTTTCTGAGCTCTCTTCCATCATCTCTGAAGGGCACTTGGAAAGAAGAAACAATAGAAAACAGGAGCAAACTCACTGTTCAAACAAGTGCCTGCTGAGTCCTGCATCCACTGCGCTGAGTGGATCATCTAGGAGGTAGATGTCTGCATCCTGATACATGGCTCTAGAAAACATAGAGAGACGTCAGGAGATGACACTTCACACTCCCTGGGTCTCATCTCTGAATCATGATGGTGTCCAACAACTTCAGGTTTCTTCTACAAACCCAGGGAAAGGGCCAAGACTTCACACCGGCCTACCGGTGAGCGGGGTCTGCGTGCTCACGTCCAATAGGAGCCGCGAAGGAGGAGGAGCAGGATGGCAACTGAAACCCCATTTACCTGGCGAGGCTGACCCGGGCTTTCTGTCCTTCACTCAGCGGGGTTCCTCTGTCTCCTATCTCAGTTAGATCTCCTTCCTTCAAAAGCTGTAAATCCTATACAGATAGGAAAGGGGAAAAATAAAAAAATATAAATTGTGTTCTACTACCATCTTACAGTTTTAGCATTAGTTTCTCATACAAGTATTTGATTAACATGCATATATGCTCAGCTGCTAAGTCGTATTCAACTCTTTGTAACCCCGTGGACTAGGACTTGTCAGGCTCCTCTGTCCATGGGATTCTCCAGGCAACAACACTGGAGTGGTTTGCTGTTTCCTCCTCCAGGAGATCTTCCTGACCCAGGGATTGAATCAGTGTCTCCTGCGTCTCCTGCACTGGCAGGTGGATTCTTTACCACCGAGTGACCAGGGAAGTGACAGCAGTGGGAATAAGTCAGAGTAACTAAACTGTAACCTTGAAAATTAAAAGAAAAAAAAAAATCTCAGTGTTTATTTGTTTTCATTCTGTAGTTTGGGAAAGCATGTACTCATTTGACTATTTTAACAGTATTTATTTAGGACCTACTGTATGACAGGCATTGCTCTGGGCACAGTGAACTCAGTTGTGAAGAAACAAACCTCCTAGAGTTTCTTTCCATGATGGAAGATGGACGATATGGAAAATAACCTGAGCACAAGTACTGAGGACAGGAAGGAAAAGGAAGCCGGTTCAGGGGGATGGAGAGTGAAGGAGGGAAGTGAGTCCACACTGGGGTGTGAGGACTCTGCTCAGAGCCCGGTAAGCAGATCTGGGGGAAGGGGCAGGGATCAGGCAGACCTGGAGAGGCTGCTCCACACAGAGGGATGGGCCAGTCCAGGGGACACTGAGGAGATGCCCAAGGCATTCAGGACAAGGAGGCAGGAGAGCAGAGCAGAGTAAGAATGAGGGCCGTGAGGGCAGAGACAGAGCAAGAGGAACCTGGGGTCACTCCAGTAAGAAGAGGAGGGGGAGGTTGGACCTATTTGAGGTTTTAAGGAATTGCTCCTGTGCTTTACAGAAAAAGACAGTAAGTGGGGAAGGGTGAGGGTAGATACAAGTGAGGACATTACTGGAATAATCGAGGTGAGAGATGACAGTGGTCAGGACCAGAGTGAGAGCAGTGGTAATGGAGAGATGGGGTCACACTCCAAGCACATGTTGAAGGCGGAGTCCAAAAGATCTGCTGACAGGATAGGTGTGGGTTGTAAGAGAAGAGGAGACTGTGGTATTTGGGGTGTAAGGAAGGGGAAGAACAGGGTCTCCATTTACTGAGCTGGAGAAGATGGTGGGTACAGGTTTAGGGGACTTCGCTTGTGGACAAGCTGAGATGACCTCTCGGTGGTGTCACATTGCAGCTGGCATGCAAGTGTGAAGGTCTGTGCTAGAGAAACAGGTGTGAGGCTGGCAAAGGCACAGGACTTCTTTTTATCAAGGAATGAGTGTCTCTTAAAAAGACATTTTGCTGATCTCTGCCTCAGCTTCCCACTTTCAGAGAAGGGATAACACCTGACCCAAGTCTTCACAGTGATACTTAAAGTGAGTGACAGACAAGGTCTGTACAAGAAATGGGAGCAGAAAGAGCAAGCTGAGCAGGAAAACCAAAAGGAAAGAAACAGTGTGCTCGAGGGACACCAAGCAGATCAGCTGGACTAAGTAGATACTTGTCTGTGAAAGCAGGAAAACTCAAAGCTAAGAAGGAAATAAAGCTGTAACTTGAGGATCTGGGAATCAATCAAAAGTTATATTTGGATATTATTTAAGAAGTAAATAGACAAAGACAAATCAGCCTATTTTCCCCAGGGCATCATGGAAAAAAAAGAGAATAGATGACAAGTACATTCCCAAAATGACATGATAGAAATCATGCATACCTGTGGCGGATTCATTTTGATATTTGGCAAAACTAATACAATTATATAAAGTTTAAAAATAAAATAAAATTAAAAAAAGAAATCAGGCTTAAGAAGTTGTTCAGTCACTCAGTTGTGTCTGACTCTTTGTGATCCATGGAACGCAGCACTCCAGCCTTCCTTGTCCTTTACCATCTCGTGGAGCGCATTCAAACTCATGTCTACTGAGTCAGGGATGCCATCCAACCATCTCATCCTCTGTCATCCCCTCTCCTCCTGCCTTCAATCTTTTTCAGCATCAGGGTCTTTTCTAATGAGTTGGTTCTTCCCATCACATGGTCAAAGTATTGGAGCTTCAGTCCTTCCAATGAATATTTAGGGTTGATTTCCTTTACAATTGACATGTTTGATCTCTTTGAAGTCCAAGGGACTCTCAAGAGTCTTCTCCAACACCACAGTTCAAATACATCTATTCTTCTGCACTCAGCTTTCTTTATGATACAACTCTCACATCCATACATGACTACTGGAAAAACCATAGCCGTGACTAGACAGAATTTTGTTGGCAAATTAATGCCTCTTCTTTTTAATATGCTGTCTAGGTTTGTCATAGCTTTTCTCCCAAGGAGCAAACATTTTTAATTTCATGACTGCAGTCACCATCTGCAGTGATTTTGGAGCCCAAGAAAATAAAGTCTATCACTGTTTCCATTGTTTCCCCATCTATTGCCATGAAGTGATGGAACTGGATGCCATGATCTTAGTTTTTTGAATGTTGAGTTTTAAGCCAATTTTTTCACTCTACTCTTTCACATTCATCAAGAGGCTCTTTAGTTTCCCTTCGCTTTCTGCTATATGGGTGGTGTCATCTGCATATCTGAGATTATTGATATTTCTCCCAGCAATCTTTATTCTATCTTGTTCTTCATCCAGCCTGGCATTTCACATGGTGTAATCTGCATATAAGTTAAATGAGCAGGATGACAATATACAGCCTTGTACTCCTTTCCCAATTTGGAATCAATCCTCTGTTCCATGTCCAGTTCCAACTGTTGCTTCTTGACCTCCATACAGGTTTCACAGGGGGCCAGTAAGGTGGTCTGATATCCCCATCTCTTTTAGGAATTTTCTACCCTTTTTTGTGATCCATAGAGTGAAAGGCTTTATCATATTAATGAAGCAGAAGTAGATGTTTTTCTGAAATTCTTGTGCTTTTTCTATGATTCAACAGATGTTGGGAATTTGATCCCTTGTTCTCTGCCTTAGAGTTAAGTTACATAGTATTTCATTAGAAGTCTTTGGTTGCCTGCAATTATCAATTGGCACATTCTGTCACAGACAGGGTTTGGTTGGAGTTTTTATCTACTAAACCCCCCATGCCTCAACCTAGGATGCACAGCAGTCCCTTTCTGCAGGTGAAGTCCTCACTTCTCTGTCTCTACTGCAGCAAATTTGGGGGAAAAGCAAGTAGCTCACTGGTGCCACCATGACAACAAGTCCTTTGACCTCCCTAAGTCTCATTTTCCTCTTCTATAGAATGTGCTGCAGAAACCAGAGTCACTGAACTCAAGGATGCTGTGAGAATCTAAAGAATTGTGTGAACACCTCCACAAATGAAAAATGGACATGAGTTGATTATAACTTGGTGTTGGTGACTGATTCCTATTTTCTCACCAAGCCAACAGTGGGACCCTGTTTACAGTGTGAATCATAACATACAAAGCACATGACCACCATGGAAGAAATAAACTCCATCATAACCCTCCCTGACAACCACAAAGACACAGACACACACAGGTTTCCCACTCACTCAAATCTTAATGGAGGTGCATCTGATGAAAATCAGCAAGTACTCTGCTGTGATAATTTATAATTACCTCACATTCTTTCTTTCTTGAGCTCAGAAATTAATACCATCTCTTGCTTTGGGTCTTCATTGAAAAAAATGAGTTATGTTATGTTCTCAGTCTCATGCCCACACATAGAATCACTTGGCCTCTCTTTCACTGTTGAGAGTCCTTGCAAACGGTTCCGCTTAGTTTTTATGCTTTGATTTTATGTTGTTCAAATGGTTTTCTTCTTAAAATAGCACCACATTTTAATACAGCAATCTTAACCACATTCTAGAAAAAGCATTCATGGTCTCTCTTTCCAGGACCTAAGAAATTATCTCTGAGTCTGGTAGTAATACTTTGACTGTGTTGTTGACTCTGAAAATTATATATGAACAAGCCACCAAGGGGAAAAACATTTTGGAGGATTTGAAGTAAAACTAAGTAGAGTTGATTTATCAACCAACTTGTTCTGATTAGATTAAAGGGGAAAAGCCTGAGTTGAGCATATATTACAGTTCCTTCCACTGACAGGAAAGTGTTCTTATTCATATTTGTTACCTCAAAGTTAAGTAAGTAAGTGTTAGTTACTCAGTCATTTTCAATTCTGTGATCCCATGGATTATAGCCTATTAGGCTCCTCTGTCCATGGAATTCTCCAAGGCAAGAATACTGGAGTGGGTTGCCATTTTCTTCTCCAGGGGATCTTTCCAATCCAAGGAGTAAGCCCAGGTCTTCCTGTATTGCAGACAGATTCTGTACTGTCTGAGCGACCAGGGAAGCCCCAAAATTCAACCAATTCTCACTGAACAGCAGACACACAAACTAGAGGCAAACTAGGAAAAGGCAATGCTGGTTTGGTACCATCCATCCAGAAGCACATCAAGGGCCCTTCAGCGATGGTGGAGACTTACAGTAGAAGCACCACGGAGCAGACTGCTGAAATGGTTAATGAGGACCAGATGTGAGGCCCTGGCAGAGCAGGGCTGGGTTCCAGAGTCAAACAGCAGGAGGCCCTGCTTCCTTCACAGCTTTTCTTCCATTTGGAATTGCTCTTTCTCTCACGGTCTATCAATATCCTGACCATTTTCTAGCCTCACCCAAAACACACTCTCCCATGAAACCATCCTGCACTCATCTCTCTTCCTGCTGGGTTCCCAAGGCTCTCATCTCTCATGTCTCATGAAGGACCATCTTATTCTGCTCCATTATTTGTACACATGAACATGGCTTCTCTCAGCTCCTGCAGGGTAAGATCTGTGCCTGAAGCTCTGTGCTGGACCCTGATGCTCATTATCTCTAATCCTCACAGCAAGATGCAGAGTAAGTACTGGCCCCATTTCACAGATGAGGAAACTGAGAGTGAGTGAGGACCACATCACTGGTCAGCTGTTAAACAGAAGAGCTGGAATCTGAACCAGCTCATGTCAGTACAGAGCCTTCTTTTCTTTCACATCATGCCACCCAGATGGTGACTGAAGGTATATGTGAAAAGAAGACAACTCAATAAAGTAACTCAAGACTTGAAGGCCTCTATACCTAGACATATAAGTATCAATAAACTTATTATCTGATGATTGTCAAAGCAATCTGAAAAGAAATGTCCAAGTAAGTGATCTATGTGGAAAAATATTAACCTAGAATTTATCAATTTGGTACCTTTAAATACATGTTCATTAAACATTTTCAAATGCCTTAAAGATAACATGTAACAAATGTTACATACTATACTGGGTAACAGGATATTGTTATTGTTGATTTACATAATGTACTATGTGTAGAGCACCTATAGAAATATCAACTTGAATAATGGAAGCTAAGTACTCTTACATAAGAAGTTAAATACTTCTTTCTTACATGTCACATTTTATAGATATAATTTTCCAGAATCTGGCCGAGCTTATAATTAAGAATTAATTTATTTTAAAACTCATTTACAGAGTACCTGTTAGGTCCCTAGCAATCAGGTGCTTTAAAATGATGACCACATTTCATCCTCAAAAAAACCTCATGAGGTTAATAGTTTTACTATCTCCATTTTACAGATGAATAAACAGGCTTGTAAGGATCAAAAAAACCAAAACCAAACATCTGGTCAATAGAATGATTGGAACTCAATTCCTGAATCTTCTGACTCCTAGACCTTGGAGTTAATGTCATTAGCCTGAATCAACATCACAGTCTGATTACTTCACGTCTCCCTGTTCTGTTACAGAAAAATTTTCTGCTCAATGAATTTAAATAGTTATTTCAATAAGTTCTAGTATAATACATCTAGTTGCTACTAACATATGTTATACAAAAATGTTGCTTTTAGAACAACATTCTAAAAGCATGTTGTTTTTAGAGTGATGAAGATCCTACAGGCAGGCAGCAAAGGAGACACAGGTGTAAAGAACAGACTTTTGGACTCAGGTGAGAAGGTGATGGTGGGATAATTTGAGAGAATAGCATTGAAACATGTGCAGTGCCATAAGTAAAATAGATGACCAGTGCAAGTTTCATGCATGAAGCAGGGCACCCAAAGCCAGTAATCTGGGGCAATCCAGTGGGATAGGGTGGGTAGGGAGGTGGGAGGGGGGTTCAGGCTAGGGGGACACATGTATACCCATGGCCGATTCATGTTGATCTATGGCAAAAATCATCACAATATTATAATTATCCTCCAATTTAAATAAATATATTTTAAAAAAAAATAAATGTATTTTTATGGCTTTTCCTCCAGGATGTGGGGGATGTAGGGGTAAGGAGAAATCTTTGTTATATTTATACGGATGGATAAATGGATAGAGAGGAAAAGGTTAGAATGATACCAATAGTAACCATTAACTGAAACTCTAGTTTGTTTACATTTCACAGGCATTTTCTGTAGTCTTTACAGTAACCCCAACCCTCCCCCATTTAATAAGAATGGAAATTGAGACAAATATCTGGAGTTACTACCCAGGACTGGTTCTCTCCAAAGTGAAAGTGAAAGTCGCTCAGTCTTGTCTGACTCTTTTCGACCCCGTGGACTATAGACCATGGAAATCTCCAGGCCAGAATACTGGAATGGGTAGCTTTTCCCTTCTCCAGGGCATCTTCCCAAACCAGGGCTCGAACCTGGATCTCCCATATTGCAGGTGGATTCTTTACCAGCTGAGCCACAAGGAAGCCCAAGAATACTGGAAAGGGTAGCCTATCCCTTCTCCAGCAGATCTTCCTGACCTAAGAATTGAACTGGGGTCTCCTGCATTGCAGGTGGATTCTTTACAACTGAGCTATGAGGGAAGCCTGGCCAAGCCTTTTCTACCACACATGCTGTCTCTGTGTCTACAGACCAGACTAAACTCCAGGATGCTACTATTTCCTGTGATTGCCTTTATGACCATCCTCTGATACCTGAAATCCAAAAGGAGACAAGCAGAGGCTCTTTTAACTTACTAGGTAGTTCTCAGGTATCATAAAGACCTTGCTGACCTATTATTAACTGGAGTCATACATGACATTTCAGAGCAGCAACAAAACCTCCTGGAAACCCTCTGATCCAACGTTCTCACTTTGCTGCAGAAACGTCAGAGGTCCAGGCAGGTAACAGGACATGTCCAGAGTGACAGCAGGCAAGTGATGAAGCTGGGGCCAGAACTCTCCTCTCCGCTACTTCTCCACTCTGGGCCTCCTTTCCTGCCAAGGATGGGATGGGCATGAGAGGCCCAAACTACATGTCCCAACTATGCACAAGAACAGGAGAGCAGTCCATGTTTATAGAAACGTCACATCACATACAGAAGAATCACTGTGCAGCCCAGTCCTGCAGGTCCCCTTCCCACCAGAGTCTGTGCTGCACACTTGCCCCAGGGAGGGTAAAGCCCCAGAACACTGCCCGTGTTACTGGTCCAGTCATCCCATGAGGCTGTGGCAAAGCATCAGCTTCCTGGGATCTGAACTTGAGCTGCAAATGTAGAGATGAGGTGTCTCATTGCTCCAGGCCTCAGTTATACTAACTATAAAGTGAGGAAGGGAATATCAAAGACGCTCATAAAGAATGAATAATACATAAATCTAAATTATCTGTGTGCATGTGCACGTGTGAAAGACAGAAAAAGGCTTTGCACGTGGACTCTGAATAAATGGGAGCTACTGTTCTCACTGTTCTACATTTGCTGTCCCTTCTTTTCTTACATGGAATCTACACCATTTAATAAAAATCTAGCTCATTCCTGCTAATTTGACATCATTTCTGCAAACGTACAATCACCCATGAACAAGAACACAGAATAAAGAAACAAGCCCATTAAACAAGCAATTCTGTTTGTTCACATCATTGTAAAATGCTACTTACTTGATACAGGGCTTCCTAGCTGGCACTAGTGGTAAACAATCCACTTGGCAATGCTGGAGACATAAGAGACGAGGGTTTGACCCCTAGGTCAGGAAGATCCCCTGCAGGAGGGCATGGCAACCCAACCCAGTATTCTTGCCTGGAGAATCCCACGGATAGATAAGCCTGCCAGGCTACAGTCCATAGGGCCGCAGAGTCGGACACAACTGAAGTGACTTAGCACGCACAGGCTCACCTGATATAACCTATGATGTTCAAGTCATTTTTTGAGGAGAATTACCATTTCCTCACAAAGCAGGTTTGGAGTCTTCAACACCACACCTTTGAAGATCGGTCTCTGCCTTTTCCTCACAGTACAAGAGAACAGTGGGATTCCAGACTGCACTGAACAGAACCCAGGGGTGGGGGTGGTGGGGAGCCCTTTAACACTATTATTCACTGACTTTTTATAACCCAAGAGAGTAACACAGTATTTAACGTTATTTACTTTTTTCCCTTTCTTTTTGCCAAATTGTATTCTCCTATCAGTTTAGTTCTCATCATTTATTCACTAATCTTATTTAAATCCCAACTTACAGTTAAACCTTTCATCTCACCATTTCTGTGACATTTCTGTGAAACCCAATGCCATTTCTGAAAATAATCTCCCTCAGTGAAATGATGCAGTATTAAAAAGAAATGTTTAAGCATTCCAGTTTCCTTAAATGATAAATTACAAGTCAAAAATGAAGTGGAGAGAGATACTCACAGACTGAAAGGGAACAAGGAAGCATCAGCTAAGTACTGGGGCAGACCTTATGCGGGTTCAAATAGTGGTGAAGGAGATTTCTCCAGTGAGATGATCAAAAATACACAAACACACACTAACAGGTTGATGACATTCAGGTGAAATATATTTTTTCAGGTGAAATATAGTGATATTTTTACCCCAAAGGCTTTACTATCTTTTAGAGAAAACTAATGAAGTGTTTACAGATGAACTAATCTGAGGTCTAGGATCTGCTCCACAATACTCTGGGTGAGGTTGGGGCTGGCAGAGGGCAGGGGTAGAGATGCAGCAAGACTAGTCACCAGCTGATTCTGGCTGAAGCTGGGGGTGGTACATGAAGGGTTCATTACACTGTGCTCTCTGTTTTTGTAAATGTTTATAGCTTTCCATTAAAAAAGTTAAAAGCTAATGAAACTTCACAGAATGAAACAATCCCCGCCACCCACCCCGCCCCGGCAAAGGTATTGTGTAAGTGTCATTATCCCATAAACATTAAAAGGACAGCATATGTAAATATGCCTGCATAAAAACCCAGAAGACCAACTGTAAAATTAAGCAACATTCAAAAATCTTCCCATTTTTTTAAAAAGAACTTTTGACAAAACTTTTAGTTTAAAATCAACACTATCATTATTTGAAATTCAAGTAAACGCAACTCAAACGTCATTACTCACCTTTTTTAAAGCACAAGCCTTTATTACTTTTTCATATCGTTCTTTTTCATATTTCTTCCCAAATAAGATGTTACTCTTCACAGTTCCTGGAAACAACCAGGGCTGCTGAGAGACATACGCGATCCTCCCGTGGATGCTGACCTTCCCTTGGCTCGGGGGCAGCTCCCCCAGCAGAGCATGTAACAGTGAGGACTGAAACAGATGGCAACACACACACATGAACAGGCAGCACTCAGGGCGGAACATGCCCTGCAGCACAGCTGACCCCACCCTGGTGCTTGATACAGGATAGAACCTTTGTGGAGTTGCATCAAGCTGACAAAAGGCATCACAACTTACCTTTCCTGCGCCCACAGGTCCAACCACAGCTAACAGTTCACCAGGTCTGACAGTAAAGGAAAGGCCTTGTAGGGTTGGGGTCTCTGATGCCTACAAATTAAAGTTTATAAAAATGTACCCATTTTAATAAAGTAACACAAATTGTTTTACAAAGGGGAAAAGATAACAATAGTCGACATAACTGATATGCAAAATATAACCCACATTTTTCTCTTTCCTGTTTTAAGATATTGTGTTCTGGAGGTCTCTTCATTAAATCTTATCTCTTTGGGGATTTGAGGCAGCTTTAGCTAACGTTAGGAAGGTTCCTTCTTTGACTAGATTCCCATACAAACAGAGGAACGTTCCAACTACCACACAATTGCGCTCATTTCACGTGCTAGCAAAGTAATGTTCAAAATCCTTCAACCTAGGCTTCAGCAGTACATGAACAGAGAACTTCTAGGTGTGTAAGCTGGGTTTAGAAAAGACAGAGGAACCAGAGATCAAATTGCTGATATTTGTTGGATCTCAGAACTCCAGAGAAGTATCTACTTCTGCTTCATTGACTATGCTAAAGCTTTTACCAGTATTGATCACAACAAACTCTGGAAAATTTATAAAGAGATGTGAACACCAGATCATGTTACCTATCACCTGAGAAACCTGTATGCAGGTCAAGAGGAAACAGTTAGGACGAGACATGGAACAACAGACTGGTTCCAAATTGGGAAAGGAGTATGTCAGAGCTATGTATTGTCACCCTGATAATTTAACTTTTATGCAGACAACATGATGCAGAATGCCAGGCCAGATGAAACACAAAATGGAATCTAGAATTCTGACAGAATATCAACAATCTCAAACATGCAGATGATACCAATCTAATGACAGAAAGTGAAGAGGAACTAAAGAGCCTCTTGATGGAAGTGAGAGAGGAGAGTTAAAAAGCTGGCTTAAAACTCAACATTCTAAAATCTAAGATCATGGCATCTGGTTTCATCGCTTCATGGCAAATAGAAAGGAAGGAAGTGGAAACAGTGGCAGATTTTATTTTCTTGTGCTCCAAAATCACTTCAGACAGTGACTGCAGCCATGAAATTAAAAATGCTTGCTCCTTGGAAGAAAAGCTATGACAAACCTAAACTGTGTATTAAAAAGCAGAGACATTACTTTCCCAACAAAAGTCCATATAGTCAAAATTATGGTTTTCCCAGTAGTCATGTATGGATGTGAGAACTGGACCATAAAGAAGGCTGAGTGCAGAAGAATTGATGCTTTTGAACTGTGGTGTTGAAGAAGACTCTTGAGAGTCCCTTGGACTGCAAGAAGATCAAACCAGTCAATCCTAAAGGAAATCAATCTTGAGTATTCATTGGAAGGACTGATGCTGAAGCTGAAGCTCCAATACTTTGGCCACCTGATGCAAAGAGCTGACTCACTGGAAAAGACCTTGATGCTGGGAAAGAATGAAAGTTGGAGGAGAATGGGATGACAAAGGAAAAGATGGTTGGATGGCATCACTGACTAGATGGACATGAGTTTGAACAAGCTCCAGGAGAATGGTGAAGGACAGGGAAGTCTGGCATGTTGCAGTTCTTGGAGTTGCAAAGAGCTGGACACTATCGAGCTACTGAACAACAAGAGCAGAAATACTGGAGTGGATATCCATTCCCACGGACAGAGGCACCTTATGGGCTATAGTCCATGGGGTCACAAAGACTCAGACACAGCTGAAGTGACTAACACTTCACACTCAGCCCAGAATATTAGATCTGGCTTTTCTGGCTCAGCTGGTAAAGAATCTGCCTGCAATGTGGGAGACCTAAGTTCGATCCATGGGTTGGGAAGATCTCCTGTAGAAGGGAAAGGCTACCGACTCCAGTACTCTGCCCTAGAGATAATCATGAACTGTATAGTCGACGGGGTCACAAAGAGTCAGACACAACTGAGCAACTTTCACTTTTCAAGAAAAGATGTATTTACGTTCTATATCTTTTGTTTAAGGTGATCCTATTGTATAGCACAGGGAATTATATTTAATACTCTGTGATAAAACATAATGAAAAATAAACTAAAAATTAAAAGAATTTACATACTTTAAGCTCAACACATGCTAATACATTGAAAGCTTGCTTGAAAATGAGAAAAAGAGCAACATGTCAAATGCCTCAGGCTGATTTTACACTTAATCTCTACTCATTGTAAACCTTATTCCTGATTCCAAGAATTTTTATAACATAGTCTCAGTAAATGAGAAAGTCACATTTTACAGTATGTGTAAAATCTCAAAATTCTCCAGTAAATCTATGTCACAGTTGTCTTTTAGCAGTCACGATTTTGAAATGGAAGGTTTCTTACCTTTTCCCAAAAAGCTGTAAATGCCTGCACATCCACAATTGTTTTACCATCTGATGGCAGCTGAGGGTAGCACTGTGACGTTTCATTAAGTAACAGAAATTTCTACAGAAAAAGGCAAAATATAGATTGTTTATACTGAAAGAAGAAAGCACAAACAAAACAACTGCTTCTCTGAAATTTGCAATAAAAAATTTATACAGCCTACCTATCATTTTATAGCTGTATTTTATCAGGTCTTGGGCTTCCCTGGTGACTCAGAGATTAAAGCGACTGCCTCCAATGTGGGAAACCCGAGTTCAACCCCTGAGTAGGGAAGAGCCCCTGCAGAAGGAAATGGCAACCCACTCCAGTGTTCTTGCCTGGAGAATCCCATGGACAGAGGAGCTTGGTAGGCTACAGTCCACGGGGTCACAAAGAGTCGGACATGACTGAGCATCTTCACTGGTTCACTTGAGAAATAGTAAATAGTATATAGTATGTAATATACTATTATTATAGTATATATACATCTAAGTCAACTCCTCATTGGAAAAGACCCTGATGCTGGCAGGGATTGGGGGCAGGAGAAGAAGGGGACGACAGAAGATGAGATGTCTGGATGGCATCACCGACTCAATGCACATGAGTAAAAATGCTTGTGCAGGAAAAGAAAGACAGGATCCTTACATTTCTCTCAAACACTAGCTGGCAGGAGACTTGATCCTCTCATTCCCTCCTCTTCTCTTCCAGGCTCACAGAGAATCTAACACTGGGCAAAGCTACTTCTGTCCACACCAAACCTGTGTCCAGTAGGAGGCAAGATGAACAGACAGTGGTCTGAGGACTTCTCTGAAGGCTCTCAACCACTGCAGCCTGAGTCCTCTCTCCACACCAACTCTCCCATCATCAGCCACGTAGCAGCTCTCATCTGTTCTCCCAAAGCTCATCTCTTTCCCAATTCTTCTTTCCTCTAGAAACATAATTTCAGAAACTCACTCACCAATTAATCATTTCAAATACTGATACTTTTCTTTTTCTGATTCCTTCCTGAGTTCTCCTCAACACCACCAAACTGACCCCAAACGCACCACTCCTTCCTAATATCTCTACAGCACCTCCAAGAGTGTCCACCACAATTAACACCTCCCAGTGATCGGCCAGCACCTAAGTCCACACTCCCCAGGTGACCTCTACTCAGACACCCTGAGTTCTGACCCCATCCTTCCTTCTGGCCCATCTCAAATACTAACCTTACTGGGAACCATCTCAGCACCTCCCAAGCTGGCACTACCCTCCCTACCTCTGAATCCCCAGAGGAATATTAAGTCACATAGAAGGGAGACACTATGTCATTTATACACTTATACAGTCCCAACTCCAGCTAAGACTGAGTCTTGCATAATCAGACTGTATGGTTGTTCAAATCAGTCCAACCACTGTAGCATGGCTACAGCCTTACATAGTTAAAGCTGACATAGCAACAAGAGAAATGTTATGAGGCAGGCTGGGACCCAGGGCCCTTTATGGGAGCACTTGCACCTGGACAAATATCTCCTTGAGCAACAAAATACAAAGAAATCGTAAGGGACTAAATATAACTGCACACATGGAAAGGCAATTATGAACAGTAAGATACAAAAACACCACAAGCCAACTGCCATTTCTGAGCTGCTGGGATCAAAAGCAGGGAACTGTGTAAGATCTTGGCACATGGCACCTACAAGACGGTGGGCAGACCACATAACTCACCCATCTGGCTCAAACCATCAAACCTCCCCTACCCTCACTGCACTTAAGGAACCAGCCCACCCTTCTCAAAGAGTCAACAGGGCATCAGTTTGTTTTTTTTTTTTAATACAAAATATTGTTTTATTTTTTATTTATTTATTTTTTAAATAAATTTATTTATTTTAATTGGAGGTTAATTACTTTACAATATTGTATTGGTTTCATACTTTGTGATGCAGCATGAGCCTCAAAACACCTTGCTTGAATTTCTCATCTGGAATATATCAATTTCTATTGATGAAAAAGACCAAGGGCCATGGAGAGCAATGTATATGTTATATATCTTGTCTACACAGAATCAGATACAATTTCAGCGTAAGTGTGTAACCAAGACATCAACACTCAATGTGTGTACATTAGAACAGAAATTCCCGCTTTCAAAGAAAAAAAGCACCTGAAGTAATGGCTGGATTTTTCTCCAGGACCCACTCTGATGAAAAGCTGAAATTAAATAGCCATTAGATCCATGAAGTGCAGACCCAGAATAGGTTATGCAGGAAAGTATCCACATCAGAACTGCAGCCAAAAAGACTGACTTCCCAGTGGTGGTAATGGAAAACCTAAAGCTGCTCTGTGAATAAGATAACCTCAGAGAAACATTTTACTGGATGCAGAAGTCATTGAAAAGTTTTAGCGCTTTGCAGTTAAAATCTTTCACATCCTATGGGAGTCATTCAGTGCCAAGACCATGGGTCCCTGCTCATCATTTAGGGAAAAATAGATGTCTTGGGCTTATGAGGTCATAGTAAATCATTCATTTTCATAGAGACAATTTAATCTTCATTTTAAACAGAAATACTTGAGCACCTACTGTGTGCCAGGCCCTTGTCTTCATGATAAAAATTATTTACTCCTAACTATATAGGGACAGTTAGTTTTAAAAAGGAGAAAACAGGCATGGTGGGAATCACACATTTGAAAGGATGAGGGCAGCTAGAGAGAGGCTTAGACACGAAGTAAAAGAAGAACAGGAACAAAAATGCAGAGATCAGAACTCAACAATAAAACATCTTTGGTGGAAAGAATCCAGTTTTAAACACAGAGAACTAAGTGAATCTGAGGCCACACTTCCTGCCCAGGGAACAGGGGCTTTTCAGCAAGTTCCTCCCCTCCCAGACCAGAGAGAAATCCTAGTCACCCCAGGTCTATGCACCATCACTGCCTAGACATTCCAGTCAGCACAGGAGATGCAATTTGTTTGCATCTCCTGCATTTAGACATTTGAATCATCCTGCATCTATCACTGCATGGCAAAGGCCTATGTTGCTGCTATTAATACTACTACTGCTAAATGAGCACGGATCTTCAGTTCAGTTCAGGTACTCAGTTGTGTCCGACTCTTTGTGACCTCATGGACTGCAACATACCAGGTCTCCCTGTCCATCAACAACTCCCAGAGTTTAGCTAAACTCATGTCCATTGAGTCAGTGATGCCATCCAACCATCTTGTCCTCTGTCATTCCTTTCTCCTCCCACCTTCAATCTTTCCCAGCATCAGGGTCTTTTCAAATGAGTCATCTCTTTGAATCAGGTGGCCAAAGTATTGGAGTTTCAGCTTCAACATCAGTCCTTCCAATGAACACCCAGGACTGATCTCCATTAGGATAGACTGGTTGGATCTCCTTGCTGTATAAGGGACTCGTAAGAGTCTTCTCCAACACCACAGTTCAAATGAATCTATTCTTCAGTGTTCAACTTTCTTTATAGTCCAACTCTCACATGCATACATGACTACTGGAATAACCATAGCTTTGACTAGATGGACCTCTGTTGGCAAAGTAATGTCTCTGCTTTCTAACATTTTGCTAGGTTGGTCATAACTTTCCTTTCAAGGAGTAAGCATTTTTTAATTTCATGACTGCAGTCACCATCTGCAGTGATTTTGGAGCTCGCCCCCAGTCAAAAAATAAAGTCTGCTACTGTTTCCAGTGTTTCCCTATCTATTTGCCATGATCTTAGCTTTCTGAATGTTGAGCTTTAAGTCAACTTTCTCACTCTCCTCTTTCAGTTTCATCAAGAGGTTCTTTTGTTCTTCTTCACTTTCTGTCATAAGTGTGTTATCTGCATATCGGAGGTTATTGATATTTCTCCCAGCAATCTTGATTCCAGCTTGTGCTTCATCCAGCCCAGCATTTCTCATGATGTACTCTGCATGTAAGTTAAATAAGCAGGGTGACAATATACAGCCTTGATGTACTCCTTTTCCTATTTGGAACCAGTCTGTTGTTCCATGTTTAGTTCTAACTGTTGCTTCCCTAATCTGCATACAGATTTCTAAAGAGGTAGGTCAGGTGGTCTGGTATTCCCATCTCTTTCAGAATTTTCCACAATTTATTGTGATCCACAGAGTCAAAGGCTTTGGCATAGTCAGTAAAGCAGAAATAGATGTTTTTCTGGAACTCTCTTGCTTTTTTGATGATCCAGAGGACGTTGGCAATTTGATCGCTGGTTCCTCTGCCTTTTCTAAAACCAGCATGAACATCTGGAAGTTCACGGTTCACGTTATTACTGAAGCCTGGCTTGGAGAATTTTGAGCATTACTTTACTAGCATGTGAGATGAGTGCAATTGTTCAGTAGTTTGAGCATTCTCTGGCATTGTCTTTCTTTGGGATTGGAATGAAACCTGAGCTTCTCCAGGCCTCTGGCCACTGCTGAGTTTTCCAAATTTGCTGGCATATTGAGTTCAGCACTTTCACAGCATTATCTTTTAGGATTTGAAATAGCTCAACTGGAATTCCATCACCTCCACTAGCTTTGTTCATACTGATGCTTCCTAAGGCCCAGTTGATTTCGCATTCCAGGATGTCTGGCTCTAGGTGAGTGATCACCCCATCGTGATTATCTGGGTCATGAATATCTTTTTTGTACAGTTCTTCTGTGCATTCTTGCCATCTCTTCTTAATATCTTCTGCTTCTATTAGGTCCATACCATTTCTGTTCTTTATTGAGTCCATCTTTGCATGAAATGTTCCCTTGGTATCTCTAATTTTCTTGAATAAATCTCTAGTCTTTCCCACTGATGGATCTTATGATACTTTTAACACACTTTACCTAAGAAAAGAGGGAAATATGTACACTTTAGAAAGACTGCCAGCTTGGAACTGAAAGACTTGAATCTCACCTAACTGGCACACAGTGACACTACATAAAAGGAAGTATTTTAGGTAAAATCCGACTATAACTTTAAAAAGTTATTTTTCACTAAACCTTGATTCTTTGGATGCTGACAAAGGCCTCTGACACCTTCTCGATGGCCATGGGGAAGTAGAGGGTACTCGAGAACCGCAGAGCCTCGAACAGCATCACCACCACAAACACTTGGCTGGCTGTGATCAGGTTGTCAAGGAGCTCATTGGTGATGAAGGTGACAAAAATCATGATTTTGCTCACAGCGAAAAATGTCGCCATATTCATGCCCCTAAGGTAGGAACTTCTCAGAATCTTGGAAATTTCCTTCCTAGAAAAGAAAGTAGGATATAGGATTTAAAAGAAGCATCAACATACAAGACATGAATTCAGTGCCCCATGTGAGTGGCCCTTTTCTAGGAAGTAGACACAGATTAAAATAAACTATCCCTCACATCATGGAGACGTTAGCATAGTGCACACCCAGGGGTCTGCCCCGACACCAGGACCACAGATTTCATCATCACTTCACTCTTTCAAGTAAGGGGAGGATTAAAGTCACACTTTCAAACATTCTTGGTCAATCAGACTGGGTTTGAACATTCACTGAACAAACATTCATAATCACAAGTCCTATGCTGGGCTCCTCACAGAAAGACACAGCCTGTCCCCTCCAGGGGCTCATGAACCTGTGGGGGAAGAGAACTGGCAACACAAAATTGGGAGACAATAGACAGGGACGGTCAGCACATCTCCCATGGGAGCTCAGAGCAGAGGCATGTAAGTGAGGGCAAGTCACACACATGTGGACCCTGAAAAGATGAGTTGGAGTCAGTCAGGCTTGGAGGAGGCCAGAGAAGAAGGATCATGGGAGTGTATTTCCAGCAGTGGGGCAGGGGGGCAGTCCCCAGAAAGGTGCAAAGTCAGAGGTGACAAGGTGGGGTCAGAGAAATGTTCATATGATATTTAAATAAAAGATGGAAAAATAGTCTACAAACATGAAGCAAAACAAAAGGAACAGTGTTTTCATAGATCCTTTTGAAATGAATAATAGTGATTCATGAATTTGTTAGTGATAAAGAATCCACCTGCAATGCAGAAACACGGGTTCAATCCCTGGGTCAGGAATATCATCTGGAGAAGGAAATGGCAACCCCTCCAGTATTCTTGCCCAGGAAATTCCATGGACAGAGGAGCCTGGTGAGCTACAGCCCACGGGGTCACAAAGAGTTGGATACAACTGACTAAACACGACAACAAAGAATAAAGAGAGATGGGAGGGAGGTTCAAAAGGGAAAGGATATTTGTATACCTATGGCTGATTCATGTTGAGGTTTGACAGAAAACAGCGAAATTCTGTAAGGCAATTATCCTTCAATAAAAAATAAATTAATTAAAAAAAAGAATAATGATTCATATAGTTTGGCTCAATATAGGTACACCAGTCTGTATAATCTACCCATTTCTGGGCTATCAACCCAAATTACAGTCTTAATTTGAAAGTCATTGTTTCAAATACTATCTTAAAGACATTGCTTATTGAGATTTGAGGTACTGAGAACTACTTAGAATTTCATTTTTATACAACTAAGAAGCATATGTATTTTTTCCTTTGAGAATATGGTAAATGGAAGAGCAGATTAAATGATGTCTCCACCATTCTCCTTAACTTTCCTGTAACATGTGGATGATGCAGTGAATAGTAAGTATTGGTGAACTTAAATACTTCTTTGGTAAGACATCTAAAGCATCCAGTAGAATAGGAAATAAAGCATGAAAACATGGAATGTCATCTATATATATATAAACTTACCTTCTCAGTCTTGTAATAAGGTCTATAAATGACTTTTCCCAAGCATTCGTTTTTATTGTTTCGATGCCAGTTATGACCTCACTCATGGTTCTGATCCTGTCATCTGTGAGAGCAGCAGTATTATTCCTAAGGGGACAGAAGTGAGATGAGCCTTAGTGACCACAGCCCAACTTTCCTCAGCAGAAGCAGCAGCAGCAGCAGCAGCAGGAGTGGACACAGGGGTGGGGCTAGGAATAAACTTATTCTCTACAGCCCTTTTGCACTTAGAACACAGGCAGGTCCTACTCAAAGTACAAATGGAGAAAAAGGCTTCAACTAGGAAGTCCACCATTCAGTCCATTTCAGGAAGTAACTTGGAGAATGTGCAGCATTGGCTAAAAGAGACCTGAAATGAATCAGATACAAACCATTTGCTCAAAGAGGTCACAGTCAGGTAGGGAGGCAGAAAGACACCCAGGAAGACAGATTCTGTGCTATAATAAAATAGGAGAGAAGTTTTGGGCAGCAGAAAAGATGGGGCTGTTAATTCCACCAGGAAAGGAGAACAAGAAGAGCTTCAGAGACCTGGTAGCACTGAAACAGGGCCTCAAAGGATAGGGAGTATCTATCTCTCCACCAAAGAAAGGAAAGGAAATTCCAAATAAAGAAAGACACCAAGCACAGAACTATACCCACACAACAAACACAAGAACTCAGTGACCTTCAAATAGCACAACATCTCCATCACCTGACAACCACCCACCTCTAACCTGGTGGAACCTGCTTCAGTCTAACTCAGCAGCAGAAGGCTTTTCATCACCAGCCACTTATCTATCACATGTGCTGCTGTGAATGTGGGGCTTCATATAGACACAATGAAGATTAGCCTGGCCCTTGGGGTGCTTATAACTTAATGGACCTACAAGATTATTACTATTTAACAATGTTTAAATAACTTGGACATGGGCAAATTCTGCTGAATGACACTCTACTTATTCAGATATGGTGCCAAGAGGACCCAGTGAATACCTTCCCTGTTCCTGTTTCAGGATCAGCTTTCAGTTTAAGGATGGAGCCTCCACTGGCTAAGCCTGTAGGGTCTACAACTCACACAAAGAAGAGACTAGAGAAGGCATTTGTCTTGTTTTTGAACAAAAGCATCAAGCAGATGGTGGATGTTCCAGTTATGTATTATCAATTTTTAAAAGAAGTGTTTCTCTTACCGGAGTGATGAAAACAATTTCCTGAAGCAGCTTTGCAAAAGCAGAAGCATAATGAGAACCGCCATCCCAGCAAGACACGACATTCCTATTTCCATCCAGAGCAGGGCTGTCACTGCGACAGCCTGCAGTGGCCCCACCCACAGACAGTGCAAGAACATCGTTACCTTAAAAGAGAAAGACAAAGCTTTCTTCAGTTCAGTTCATTTCAGTCACTCAGTCGTGTCCGACTCTTTGTGACCCCATGAATGGCAGCACACCAGGCCTCCCTGTAAATTACTAACTCCCACAGTTTACGCAAACTCATGAGTCCGTGATGCTATCCAACCATCTCATCCTCTGTCGTCCCCTTCTCCTCCCACCTTCAAACTTTCCCAGCATCAGGGTCTTTTCATATGAAATCAGCTCTTCACATCAGGTGGCCAAAGTATGGGGGGTTCAACTTTAGCATCAGTCCTTCCAATGAATACCCAGGACTGATCTCCTTGAGGATGGACTGGTTGGATCTCCTTGCTGCACAAGGGACTCTCAAGAGTCTTCTCCAACACCACAGTTCAAAAACATCAATTTTTTGACACTCAGCTTTCTTTATAGTCCAACTCTCACAGTCATACATGACCACTGGAAAAACCATAGCCTGGACTAGATGGACCTTTGTTGGCAAAGTAATGTCTCTGCTTTTGAATATACTGTCTAGGTTGGTCATAACTTTCCTTCAAAGGAGTAAGCATTTTTTAATTTCATGGCTGCAGTCACCATCTGCAGTGATTCTGGAGCCCAAAAGAATAAAATCAGCCGCTGTTTCTCCATCTATTTGCCATGAAGTGACAGGACTGGATACAATGATCTTAGTTTTCTGAATGTTGAGTTTTAAGCCAACTTTTTCACTCTCCTCTTTCATTTTCATCAGGAAGCTCTTTAGTTCTTCTTCACTTTCTGCCATAAGGGTGGTATCATCTGCATATCTGAGGTTATTGATACTTCTCCTGGCAATCTTGATTCCAGACTGTGCTTCTGCCAGCCCAGCATTTTTCATGATGTACTCTGCATATAAGTTAAATAAGCAGGGTGACAATATACAGCCTTGACGTACTCCTTTTCCTATTGGGAACCAGTCTGTTGTTCCATGTCCAGTTCCAACTGTTGCTTCCTGACCTGCATACAGGTTTCTCAAAAGGCAGGTCTGTTCTGGTATTCCCATCTCTTGAAGAATTTTCCACAGTTTATTGTGATCCACACAGTCAAAGGCTTTGGCATAGTCAATAAATCAGAAATAAATGTTTTTCTGGAACTCTGTTGCTTTTTCAATGATCCAGTGGATGTTGGCAATTTGATCTCTGGTTCCTCTGCCTTTCCTAAAACCAGCTTGAATATCGGGAAGTTCACTGTTCATGTATTGCTGAAACCTGGCTTGGAGAATTTTGAGCATTACTTTACTAGCATGTGAGATGAGTGCAGTTGTGCGGTAATTTGAATATTCTTTAGCATAGCCTCTCTTTGGGATTGTATAAAAACCAATAAGGACAGAGTGTAGAAACAATATGCTCTGAAGAAACAGACAGGAACCTAAATAGAAATGATCTCCTCACTGGGTTTTAAACCTGCTAAAGCAGAAATCCAAGTGTCCACCCCAGATGATGCTGTTCCAGGGCAGCACAGGGCTGACTTCAGGGATGTGCCAGGAGAATCAGACCAGCAGCAATGAAGGAATATGTGGATTTTGACCACAACACAGATGAGCTCAGGGCTTCCCCAAATGCTCTCCATCCCAGAGTTTAGCCCCCATCTCCCCTGGGCTCCCCAGCGTCCCAGGAAAGCCTGTATTATGGTACCTACTGCTCTCTCCAGTAATTACTTGTGTATTTACCTCCCTGATAGACTGTGGCTTCTATAGGGCAGAAACTAAGCTTTATTCACCCCTGAATGTGATTAGGGACCTTAGTTCATGTTTGATGAATGAATACTTGAAAGAGAAGTGTCTACTACAATACAGATCTGACCAACAGCTACGATGTTCTGGGTCATGTGATCTATGCTTAAGGTCAGTGGAAAAGAGTGTGTGGGGACATCAGAGAGGAGGTTGTGTCTGGGGACCACCCACTTGAAGGCTCCCTATGCAGCAGGCACTGAACAGGGCGCAGGGGAAAGAACAATCCCTGACCACCAGGCCATCATCTAGAGGAGGAGGAAGACAGTTCAACAACACCTACACCACGTGCCAAGAAGGGCCACTCCAGGAGGACCCCTTAGGACACTAACCAAGCTGGGCAAGAACACTGCTGCCATTTATTATTAGAAAAACAAAACTCTCACTTATGAAACAATAGATATAATTACATCGAATTTGCACACAGAGAAGTGAAAGTTGGATAAATAGAACATTTGTCTTACATCCTCAATGGAATCCTGGCTGACACCAAACGCTGGCACCTGGCATCCCAATAAGCTGAACCCAGTGAGAAGAACAGGACATGGAAGACGATCCCTCAGGGGCGGCTTACCTGGTCAAACTTGTTCACATCGTTGGACAGCAGGTTGACTATCTGGCCTGTGGTGGTCTTCCCCATGGCTGGGCTACTCAGGCGAAGGGCCTGAAATGAGAGAGGGAGACAGAGATCCGGATTCCTAAGGTGATACCAAGTCATCTTAGAACATAACACAATGGAGCATGTGTTCTGGGGTCCTGAGTGGTCTCAGCAGGAGCAGGATGTGCTGACAGCAGGGCTCTAGGGACCTTTGTTTAGCCTCTAACTCCTCAGTGTGGTGGCAGCCCCAACTACAAGGACAGCAAAGGGAGGAAGAGGAGGTAGAAGCAAAACCCACCCCCTGTTTCAGTGAACTTGGACCTGTCTGAAGGTTAAAGGGTGTAGGTTTAGACTTAGGAGACAACTAAGTAATTTTCAGCCAAATTAGATGAGACTGGAGAGGTTGCCTTAGGAAAGAAATTCCGAGATTGGATTCAATCATTCATCCTGTGGGTGACAATATTTAAACACTTTGGGCTTAGTTTCCTCATTCTGAAACGAGCAAGTATGATGTTCAAAACACTGTTCCTGTGAGGAAACTGTGGTCTTGATGCCAGTCTTCTGATTTTACAAAATACACAACCCGTGTTGCTCAATCCCTTTATTTAGTAAGATAAATGCCCAAGAGATCTGAAGAAGCTGAAAAGACACCAGGAGCTGCTTCAACAGACCACCAACTAGAGCCACTGATCCAAATAAAATGTCATACTTTATAAGAAACTTTTTCTTTACTCCTCAAGTTAAAGAAGAAAACAATGATCAAGTGAGAAGGTAAAATGATATAACCACAATGGAAGAGAATATGGAAGTTCCTCAAAAATTAAACATGACATTAGCATACAATACAGCAATTACACTACCAAGGATACACTCAAGAAAACTAAAAACACAACCTTGAACAGACAATTTGTACACTCATATTCACAGCAGCAATGTTCACAATAGCTAAAAGGTGGAAACAACTGACAGATGAGCAAACACACAGCATGTTGCATAGGCCTACAGTGGAAGATTATTGAGCCTTAAAAAGGAATTAAATTCTGACACCTGCAACAACATGGATGAACCTTGAAGACCTCATGCTACAGAGCATAAGCCTCACACAAAATGACAAACACTGTATGATTCCACTTACATGAAGTACTGAAGTACTCAAATTCACAGAGATAAGAAGTAGAATGGTGCTGGGTGTGGGGAGAGGGGTTGGGGAGTTAGTGTTTAATGGATGCAGAGGTTCAGTTTGGGAAAAAGAAAAACTTCCAGAGATGAATAATGGTGATGGCTACACAACAATGTGAGTGTACCTAATGTCACTAAATGCTGTACTTAAATGGAGTGAAAATGGTCAACTTTACACTGGGTGTATTTTACCACCACCACCACAACAACAAAAATAATGATCAAAAGCCAAAGGTAATTTTACCAAAGCTGTGGAAATGTATTAATAAATGGCAAGTCATTTTCATATACGATACCTCCTTCACAATCATTCAAAATTTAGCTGCTAAGAGCACGAAATGCTGAATGGGTCATTTTAGGAGTGGAATATGTGCAGCCTTAGAGACCTGCTGGAGATCTGCCCCAGCCTGGAATCCATGGTCAGAACAAACTATGGCTACAGGCTTAGCAGCCGCTCCATTTCTGATGCCCAATCTGATTCCTCCCCAGGACCAGGGATCAGGAGGTGGGGCCTGAGCATGAACCACAGAAGTTCAGAGGGGCCTTTCAGAGCTGCTCGGCAGCACCAGCTGTGCCCTAAAGAATCAGCCCACCTGTAACCTGAAAAGAAGTGTCTTGTTTCTGCACCCCAGCAGGACTCTAGATGCAAGGCTGTGCATGAGGAAATTTGTCTTTTCCAGGTTTCTGGAATTTCAAGTTATGTCTATGTTATAATCCCCATAATTCCTGACTTCATATAGGGCCAACATTTAGGTAAAATTAAGGCAGTAAATGAGCTTCTTGGGAGAATATTTACATTCACTTAAGCCAATGTGCCAGGTCAGATCACATTTCCCAAAGGCAAGATTCCAAAGTGTGGTGGGAAGAGGAAGAAACACAGGTAGACAATGGCTCACCTGTGCAGCCAAGAGTGAGCTTTGACTAAACCATCACCTCACACCTAAGTTAAGGTTTCACAACACGGTTTGGGTAAAATTTCACAACTATTATGAGAGTTAAGTATGATCTATAAAGACAAACATTTAGCCAATTTGTGGGGAAATCTGAGTATCCATCTCCTAAATGGTTAAAGATGAAACAGAATACCAAAGATGATGATAAATGACAGTGAAGACCTCTGACTGCAGTATGTGGGCACAGTTGCAATTTCCACATCACCCAGAAGGAAAGCAGCTCAGATGCTGTTGTCAGACAAGACAGTGAGATGCCAGGTCCCCAGTTTCACACAGTTCTGAAAAGTACAAGACTCTGCTCAAGGAAAGATGAGGAGAAGACATCTCACTTACTGCTGAAAAAAGTATTCTGAAGAAGCAGAAGCTCTAGATAAGCAGCAACCAGGTAAAAGAAGCAATATTTTCAATTTAAGCTGCTTGGTTTTATCTTTCAATGAGGACTTTATTTATTAATAAAAAATGCATACATTTAAGGTTACAACATGATACTTTGGTATAAATACACACTGGAAAATGATTACTGTAGTAAAACCACTTAAAGTATCCACTACGTAATATAGTTATCCTATTTCACATGTGTGGTGAGAACATTTAAGATCTACTCTTTTGAAAATTTCAAGGATACAATACAGTCAAATAAGGATTTTTTTTTAAACAGTCTAAGGCAAAGACATATCCAGGATCAAGTTTATACAGAGCCCTTCAGCTCTTGACACTGATATACCTGTGGCAATACCTTTGTAAAGATACCTGAAAGCCTTACTCTTTTTACACTAGTTTAGACAAGGCTAAACTATGGAATAATTTCATGGCATTCCTCAATACAAAATCACTAAACACATTAAATCAGTTCTTATTAAAACTGCTACAATGCATACTAAAAATAAAAGGAAATATTGTATTAAAATAATTTAAATGAAGAGCAACAAATTCTCCCTAGAATTAATAAAACAATGTAAAATTTCAAGTTTCATCTCAAATATCCTATTTTCTTTCATACCATTAACAAAAATTATCTATAAAATATAAGGAGTGAGTCTATATTTAGCATGAATTATCTTTATATTTTCCCCTAGCAAACATAATTATATTGAATATAATTAGATGGATCTTTTAAAATTAGAATCATTACCTTTATCAAATACATTCTCTGCTCTTAGATATAGTTTTATAGATCCAATCTCTGAAGTTCACTTTTAAATACAAATTTGATGTAACTGAAGGTATTAATGAACGACCACAAAAAATTTCCATAAACAGCACTATGGGATTTGGGCATGAAGATACTGAAAATCAACTTGATACTTTTAATTCTTGAATATTAATGTAATATTTTACAGTACAAATTTAGTGGTTATTATGTGACAGCCTATGGTTAAAAGTTGTTAAGGACAGCCCACACTTGATCTCAAAAGAAAACTTTTCATTATGTATTGGTAAAGCTTGCTTCAACAACAACAAACTTGGCTTGATGCAAAAGCAAGCTTCTCTAGGAAGTTGTAAACGATCCCAGTTACAAAATTCGTAATTTACAGAGAATTTTCCCCAAATGTTCCTGATCCCTCAAGAGAGGTACACACCGTGGTACCGAGTGACACTCACCTTGCGGTAGATCATATGGCACACGGCTACTCTCACCCTCATCCCCACACGCTGCATGTGGTAGAAGCACAAGTGGTGCAGAACGGCCCACACGAGCACGCAGGCGCTCAGCCCTGCCGCGTAGCCGTAGGCTTCGTGCAAAGTGGCAGAATCGGAAAGATGGTACTTTTCAACATAGCTAATCATTTTCCCCAAAAATATGGGTTGAACTACTCTGGTGCCTTCCTAAAAGAAAAGAAAAAAGTCTTAATTAGAAATGTCAGTTTTTCTTTACATAAGATTTACTTTTATCATTAGCATATTTAAAATACATTTTGACAAAATGCTACATTCGTGACTAATTTAAAAGAAAAGTATGCAGATTTATTATCTCCTATAAGACAAGCAGGCAACAGTTTAACCTTAAGGCAAAATTTTCCATTCAAACATAGTAAAGCCTTAGTACATTGTGCTTAGCACCCCATGGATGCTCAACAAATATCACGAACAGGCTCAATACCAACTGAGCCTTAAGATGAATAAAGAAAAAGGTGGCAGAAGAAGAGGAAGAAATCTGCTTCCACAGGAACAAGCCTGCTGGCAGCCTGCCCCTGTCCCCCATACTCTCAATGTCCCAGCCCAATAGAAAGTCAATGTGGTTCACATATGGGAGACACGCTTTCATCACCTTCTTCATGAATCCTTATGAAGCGAGACACTGGCACAAACACATCCACCCTTTTCTACCCCAAACTCCACATGTAGATCCAGGGAATGGAAACCGGCTTTGGCTGGAGTACCACAAAGAAACCAGGTTTGGCAGCTCTGCAGGCTCTCAGCTCCCGAGAGCACTGCCTCACTATGCCTCTACCCTCTAGAAGTTGGAATGTTCCTTGGAGTAAAAAATTAAACATGGTGGAGGCCAAGCTAAAAAATCATGTCTCCATAGTTCTTGATCCACCATCCACTGAAGTTGGTGGTTTGGAAGAAATGTTACCAATCCTCTCTTTCCCAAGGCCTACACCGATTGACTCAGAGTGCACTGAGGCTTCCACCCTGAGTAAGACTTAGGGAAAGTAAGTTTCTTTCCCAAAGAAAAAGGCAAAGGAACGGCAACACCTACCCACCCTGCCAAACAGCCACTCCACCTCACAACCTACTTCCTCTCTCTAGTCACCCCTTGAAGGCCCCCTTCTTCTTAGGTCCCCTTCTTCACCTTCAAGGAAAATCACTCAACAATCCAAGTTACCAAAACTAAACGCCTTGGGCTGCAATATCATTTCCTCCACAGACTTCTCAAAAGACAAAATGTCAAAAGTTTGGAAGTCTTTCAGGAACAAGGCTTTTCCTTTTTTGGCAATCCCGCCTTACTAACACAGACAGGGTAAGCTTTGCTTACCTGACCAGTATGCTTTAATAGCTCTCTTCTGTCTGTCTGAAGCTAAGGAACCCACACACAAGAGGAGGGAAGGAGAATCCATTACACCAAACACCAAAAAAAAATAAATAAATAAAATAAAAAACCAAGTATTTTCTGCTCAGCCAACCAGTGCTTGATCAGGATATTTATCAAAAGATGTCCCCATCCCTCACATGGGGGTCTCATTAAACCTTAACATTCCTGTCTTGTTCTACACAAATGGACACATGCACACACACACGTTAACAGGCTGCACCAACTGCCTCTCCCTCCATAAACTCATGGAGATTTTCATCCACGATAGAGGATAAAGGAAACACTATTTAGTTGAAGAAGTGTAAGTAAGATGATCAGACCTGAGTAAAATATAACTGATACATTTCCACAATGTCCTGTCATCCATCCCAAGAGGCACAGAGAGCTCTTGGAAGAGTCCTTCACACAGTGGATTGTCAAACACACTGTTTACAGTTTCCTGCGATGGAAATGTGGAGGCTCACACAGAGAAGCAAGAACATCAAACTGTACACACGGGCAGTCCCAGCCCAGGTGCTGCCAAGGGCAGTCCAGTGCTGGAGCCACAAACCACCAGAAGCCCAGCAGTAATATCTGCCATCCAAAACTTTCCTGAAACTTATGATTCTATTTGGGAAACACTGTTGCCTGTTACTCAGCTCTCCATTTGAGCCCAACATCCTTGTAATTACAGGAGAAATAAGAGTAATAGCACTCACCTAAGATAATATGGATAAATTCAATAAATCCAGCAAACAGGAGTGTAGATAAAGGCAGGTCATTACTGCCTAAGCACATCTGGAGTTTTTCACTGAGAAACAATATTTAATAACCCAGTTGAGGGACTTCCTTGGTGGTCCTTTGGCTAAGACTCCACACTCCCAATGTAGGGAAACTTGGTTCGATCCCTGGTGAGGGAAGTAGATCCCACATGCAGAAACTAAGACCCAGCACAGCCAAATAAATCAATATTAACAAAACAAAACCAAAGAACAGTTAGAGAAATAGCCTCATTAAGGTATAATGCCACTTCATGGCTTATATCTTCCATTCATCTATGAATTCTTTTTATTCTTGATAATGATTATTATTTAATTGGGATAGAAAATTTATTATCTTTCAAAAAGATAACAAAGGACTTCAAACATGAACTGTTACTGATGCAATTTGGGGGGAGAGTCATTTATTATTTTGGGACTTTCTCCAGTGGCTCAATGGTAAGGGATCCATCTCAATACAGGAGTCACAGGAAATGCAGGTTGAATACCTGAGTTGAGAAGATCCTCTGGAGGAGGAAATGGCAACCCACTCCAGGATTCTTGCCAGGATAACCCTATGGACAGAGAAGCCTGGCGGGTTACATTCCCTGGGGTCACAAAGAGTCAGACACAACTGAGTGACTGAGCACACACACACAACTTTGCCTCCAGCAAGGAGCTGTCATGGCAATTCAGAGAAGTGATGAAAAGTATAACATACAAGGAATTTCCATTCTGGCATAAGTTGCAACTATGGAAAACAGAAAATTGATATTATGCTCCATATGAAAAATAGCAGCAAGTAAAAAACAATTTTCCAGTAATTTCTCTCAAAAAGAAAAAATAGAATGCAAAATAATGAATAGCACAAAATTATGAAAACAAAACCCCAAGTACGTATACATATTAAATATGATTCTTCAAAGCTTCCAGAACACACAGGGCAGACGTGACTGAGGCCATGAAAGGTAGACTGAGTAAATCCATCCCCTCCACACACAAAGAAAGGTTAGAGATGGAGAGCCAGACAGCTGGCAGCAGCATTTGTAATCTTTGAGTGTTTCCATTTCTGACATTTGGTAAAACTGTCTGAGGCAAACCAGGCAAAAGTTTGTCCAGCTACCAGAAGATTAACTCCTGCATATGCTCAATGCTCTAGTCCAAATATTAACTCCAAATGAAATGGTGGTGTGAATCCCAAGGGTAGACTGAATTTCAGAAGACTCTGTTTGCCTTGGAGAGTCTCTCAGAGAGGCAAGGAGTGGCTGTGGCTCACCCTGGGGACACAGACACTGGTGGCAGCCATTCCTGGGAGCTGCCCCCACCACGTGTACACTGGTGTGGGCAGACACCACCAAGGAATTCTCTCATTGTACATTCCCGATTCTCACCATCAACTAATAAGAAATAAAACAACTGAGAAAATATTCATTATCAATCATGAAGCTAACCGAATTAAAACTTTCTTGATAAGCAGGAACAAGGTCAAACACTGTCCGTTAAACCTTTCCTCTCTGACATCAATCTATACCACATGTATATTCTTTCCACAAACCAATTGAGAATATAGTTCTTATTCTTTCACAAGAATTCTTCACAGCTCTGAAATCATAAAGGATCTTTAAAAGAGCTGAATTTAATACCGCAACATCCATTATTCAGGATTATCTGACAGTCTGAGTCTCTGAGGCAGACTTTTTATTTTGGCCACACCCTGTGGCATGCAGAATCTTAGTTCCCAGTCCAGGGATCAAAAACCCTCATATCTGCATTGGGTACATGGAGTCTTAACCACCGGACTGCGAGGGAAACTGGTGGTAGCCATTTCTTGATAGAGTCCTTGGTATTCAGCCTCCTGAAAGCACCTGATATTGGGTCCCACCTTTTGCTTCTTAGGATAACTTCTTGCAGGGTTCAGTTAGAAACTAGAACTTCTGCAGTGGATAGAATTCCTCCTCCAAGTTAAGGTACTTAAAACATTTCTCACCAATTTCCTCACATCTCATTCATGGAAATAAACACACAAAAATAGAAGCAAGCTAACAAAGAAAAACACTTGAGTGAAACATATAAGCAGAAAAGAGTGAGCTTGTAGGGAAAAATTGAATAGGCAGTTAATCTTTAGAACTGGGGGAGTTCTAATGAGGTGGATAAAACTGGAGCCTATTATACAGAGTGAAGTAAGCCAGAAAGAAAAACACCAATACAGTATATTAATGCATATATACAGAATTTAGAAAGATGGTAATGACAACCCTGTATGTGAGACAGCAAAAGAGACACAGAGGTATAGAACAGTCTTTTGGACTCTGTGGGAGAGGGATGGGGGGATGATTTGGGAGAATGGTATTAAAACATGTATAATATCATATAAGAAACGAATCGCCAGTCCAGGTTCGATGCAGGATACAGGAAGCTTGGGGCTGCTGCACTGGGATGACCCAGATGGATGGTATGGTAAGGCAGGTGGGAGGAGGGTTCAGGATGGGGAACACGTGTACACCCGTGGCAGATACATGTTGATGTATGGCAAAATCAATACAATATTGTAAAGTAAAAAAAAAAAAAAAAAAGAACTGGGGGAGTTCTAGAGTTGAGAAAAATCCAAAGATGAGGAGAAAAAGCAGTTAATCTGTGAAATCATACCCACCAGCATTCTAGATATCCTAACCTTCACTCCTCTTTTACACAGTGGTCTTCAACCTGACTGCACCTTAGAATCACCTGGGTGGGGATAAGGGCACTCTGATGCCCGAGGTCCAGCCTCCAGAAACTGGTTTAGGTTCAACTGATTAGGGTGGAGCCTGAAGATTCCTCTCCCTGGAAGAGTCCGGATGCAGAAACTAACCCCATGTAAGCATCTGCTAACCTCCACTCTTGCATTGTCTTTGCATCTGAGCCTGGAATGGCTACAGACCTGCTATGAAGGAGTTACAATGATCACAAAGAGTGTTAACCAGAGTCCCATGACACATTTCATGCTTCCAGAAAAATCTTTATAAACCCAAGTCCAGAGATTACAGCATTGAAATTGAAAATTTTCATTCTGCATGGTAGGAAAACTAAAATTTCAGATAAAACCATATTTAAAAAACATTAATAAACAGATGAGTCAAAATTAGCCTGGAAAGTTATCTCTAAAAGGACAAGGAGAATTAGAATAGAGCTAACAAGGATATCAGCCTTCTTTAAAAGTAGCCTTGTCTTGATTTTGGAATCATGAAAGCATTATACAGAATTATAATTATAAAAGAACTAATTTTTTGAAAAGCAATTCCTAAAATTTCAGAGTAAATTTAAATAAAACTACCTATATATCTACCCATCCTGTTGGTTCAAAGAGCCATACAAAAAAGAACTATCAAAAGTGTTTTTAAACAAAACAATTTGAAAACACATTCTCTGCATGATACACCCATGTGAAGACAGAATAACTGCAAAAACATAAATTTTATGTTTTCAGAAGTCACATTATAAGGTAAAACAAATAAATAATTATGTTGATATCATTGAGAATTGGGCTTAGACATGGGACAAAGAGAATAGATGATGGGAGAAAAGAGATACAGATGTAAGCAAAATAAGATGAAGTAAAAAACTAGTGTCCTGTATCTGATTTGGATTGGAAACACCCATATAAACATATTTGTTTACCTAAAAATGTATTCTAACTTGGTCTAATGAAAAAAAGCCAAGAAACAATAAGCAAGAGCAATATCCCCTCTAACATCCAGATTATAGTCTTTAAATACCATTTCACACTAAAAGAAGACAGGGCTGCTTGGAGAAATGGATGATTCCAGGGCTGAGCAAATGCTGTACAAAATGAACTAGAAACATCCTGTCACACCAAAAACAAAAAAACCAAAACAAGCAAAAAAAGACATTAAAAAAAAAAAAATAGCCAAGACTTCTAGAGTGTGTGCAAAAGACTTAGGACCCAACCTGAATATACTCCCACTGCCCAAAGATGGCCCAAGATTGATATAAGCATAACAAATAAAATGGACTGAAGCAGATCAGAAATGCTTAAATCCATGAGCTCAAACTGACATTCACAAAACCAAACCAAACAACCAACCATGAAAACTCACTAGCCCCTCTCCTCACTAGAGGAGAACCAATTCCCCATTTTGAAAACAGGTTTTAAAAACGGAAAAAATTATTTTCCCCTACTCTCCCTATAAACACTATAGTTCACCTTTAACTAAAGAGCTTAGAGCATCCCCACTTTGCAACCCTTAATAAATTAATGGACCTTGAGCAAGGATCATGAATAGCTCCAACATCACACACACACACACACACACACACACACAAGATGTTATGTACCTTATAAGGGGGATATACAACCCTACCTCCTACAAAGACGAAAGGGGTGAAGAAAATCCAAATGAGCTGTATCAAACTTCTAGACCTAAACATCTACCTAAGGTGCCAGGGGAACAAGTTAATTGAGACAGGGGGAGATGCGATCAGCCAAATCCAGACTGTGGGAATCTCTACAGGTCAAACAACCTAGAGGCTTGGGGTGGAGGGGAACAGAAAGGCAATCTGAATAACCTGTGTCAGCCAAGTGTACCTTATTTAATACTGCTTCTAACAGAAGAGGGGAAAAAAGACAACTGTGAGCACTGGCTAGATACTAATGGTATTAAAGTTAATATTTATGCATAAAACAATAAAGTGAAAGTGAAGGTGCTCAGTCATGTCCAACTCTTTGCGACCCCATGGACTGTAGCCTACCATCTTCCTCCAACCATGGGATTTTCCAGGCAAGAATACCAGAGTGAGTTGCTATTTTCTTCTCCAGGAAATCTTCCCAACCCAGGGATTGAATCTGGGCCTCACACATTGTAGGCAGATGCTTTACTGTCTGAGACACAAAGGAAGTCTATAAAAATAATGTTTATGCTAAATATGTTTAGAGGGGGGAGATTCCACATCTTTTAAAGATACATACTAAAATATTTATGGATAAAAATGATTTGATGTCTTGGAACTTCTTTAAAAGAATCTTGGGAAGTGAGGGTGAGTTTCAGATGAATCAAGACTGCTCATTATGGCAATTATTGATGCTGACTTAGGGTGACATAGGGGCTTATTTCCCTTTACCCTTCTGAGTTCTTAGCTGAGGACCCCTGTAATAAATGACAGAATATCAAGAGAAAATCAAACAGAAGTTTATTAACATGTATATTTCTGATATACATGTGAAATATCAAGAAGAACTGAGTAACTCCCTGAGATAGCCCAAGCCACCACCTTAAATGCCATCTCCCCCTAAAGACAAAAGAAAAGGTGATGGAGCGCCAATGAGAGGTTAGCAGAAGCAGCTTAAACTACAGCAGGGTTGGGTTTGTTATGCAGATTTCATCCTTCTTGAAGACTGTCCTTCAACAGGATTCTGCTGTGATTTAGAGCCATCCTTCTTTTTCTGGTACAGAGAGGGAGACACCTTTACAAATGGAGATTTCCTTTATCTGTGTAAATGTCCCTCAGAAGAATAACTTCTACTCTGTCTTCAGAGTTTCTCCTGTGTCTATTTCTGAAAAACACAACCAACTCACAACAATTTTTCTGCCAGAATGCCCTATTCTGGAGTGACACATTGTGTTACCCTTTCATTCTATTCTATTTTTGTATTTTTGAAATGTTCTTAAAAATCTACAGGAAATTAAAAAGGAAAAAAAAAAACACTATAGAAATCAGGTGACAGAGGGGCCAGAGCTGTTTCTAGAAAAGCAGCTCCTCTTGGCTCTGAGCCTCAGTGGAGGCTGTGGGAGGAGAGGACAGAACACAGAGAACATGGGTCTAGCAGTCAGAGCACAGTGCCTCAGAGACCAGGTGGGCCACCTGCCAGTCACAGGACCCCAAGCCCACCGTGTGCCCTCTTCGGCCCCCAGGTCTTTATCTGTGAAAATACCTGCCTTGCCTCCCTCAGAGGACTCCTGGGACAACTAAATGAGTTACAACAGCTCAGAGTGCTCTGAAACCACCATAAAAACAAGGGTTTTTCATCACTTTTATTATTAGAAGTCCTGGTAAGAGATTTATTCTTAATGGCAGAGGCTGGATTCACAAAGGCTTGGAAAACTCATTGTTCCTCACAGGAGACCGCAGTGGAACAAGAACTCTTGAGAAAAGTCATGTGTAAAACCAAATTTTCTAGACTATAAAGTTTCACTTCTACCCAGATTGCTGCAATTTTTAAACATTATGAATGCAATCTTTCAAAAAGAGTCTCCTACTTCCCTGACTACATAAAGAAAATGGATTGAAGGGGGTGGAGGAAACAAGTGAAATAGGTGAGGGAACTTAAGAGGTACAAACTCCAAATTATAAAATAAGTAAAAGGGGACTGGGGACAAAAAATAAATATATAAACTTTTAAAAATAAGTAAATCATGGAATTATATAACATAGGAAATATATTCAATAATATTGGAATAATCTTGCATGGTGACAGTTGGTAACTACACTTATCATGTACTGTATAAAATGTTAAATCACTAATGATGTATACCAGAAACTAATATAACATTATAAGCCAATCATACTTCAATTTTAAAAAATTCTTTTAATTTTACATTAAAAATTTACATATGTTTAGAAAAAGAAAAGAAGGTGGATATAAAACCCTAATTTATAACTCAAGGTCATCACTGTGGATATTACTAACACCTAAAATTCTGGGAGTTGGTGATGGACGGGGAGGCCTGGCATGCTGCGATTCATGGGGTCGCAAAGAATTGGACATGACTGAGCGACTGAACTGAACTGAACTGAATGGCTAATGGCTAATGTTATGCTCTTAGGAACCAGCAGGGCGCACACAGCAGGTCTGCTTGGCAGGTCCCCTTCTGCTTGGCTCAAGGCCCCCTCCTTCTCTCCCTTGCTGTGTGGTCCTCAGTGGTTGCTGTCAGCCCACAGTGTCTTTGCCACCAACAGACACTCCCCAGACTCCTGGGTTGAGCAAAGTGAGGGACACATGGAAGAAAGGATTGGGAAATAAATGCAAAGACCACTCAGCTCTTGGGGAACCAGCCGTGAGTCGAGGCACAAAGCCCACTGTGGGATTCAGAGGATTCTGTTTACTTCCTGTCCATCAGCTGAGCTCCAAAGTGAACATTTATACACACACATGCTTCCCACAGCCTCCACCTGGACCAGAGACCATCAGCAAAAGTGGCTTCAAACAAAGGCCAAGTGACCAGACAAGGCTGGGCCACTTCTAAGAGTCCTGGGAAAAGGACACAACTCCCGGCAACACCTCCCCTCTCAGGGGAAGGGACTGGGTGAACGCACTCTGGCTCTCTGAGGTCACCCCACTTACACAGCAGCAATGGAGACCTCACCTCTCAGAGAGAAGCACTGATGACCTGGGGAGGTGGTCTCTGTGACTCAGGCCCAGGCAGAGGCTTCAGGCTCCTCCTCTCCACCCTGAGGGCCCTGGGCAGGTGGGGACCTGTCCTCTCCACCCACAGTGCCCGTGGAGATGCACACAGGGGCCAGGGGTGCTGGGAGCGCTCCGGCTGTTCTGTTCTTATTAGGGGTGACCATCAAGTGCTCCTTAGCCTGGTACTTGTTTCTCTGAGAGGAATAGATACTCCTCAGTTCTCAAAGGACAGCCCATGGAATTCTTCAGGCCAGAAAACTGGAGTGGGTAGCCTTTCCCTTGTCCAGGGGATGTTCCCAACCCCGGGATCAAACCCAGGTCTCCCTCATTTCAGGCAGATTCCTTACCAGCTGAGCCACGAAGGAAGCCCTTCTCATAGGACAGAGGTTTTCATATCTCAAAATCCTAAAACCCTAAAAGCCTCACTCTGGACTGGCATCACCCTGCTTTCTCCCACTGGGGCTGCCAGGAGTACCTGGGAGGCTCTGCTCGTGCTGTGGGTGGAAAGACCGCACTTCTTGGGATCATGGATGATCCACGGGGCATTCTGTGCACCTGAGGGTTTAAAAGAGGGCTGGAGATCAAAAAGGAAACATGTTTGTGTTTTAGAAAATCCTGGGCTGAGTTTAGATCTTCCACCATCTAAAATATAAAGAGTAACAAGCAGTACAGATTGATCACAACACGGGAAGTTGCTTCATAAAATCAATTATTTAACTAACTAGCACTGCTACTAGTACTAGCAGTACTGCCACACAAATGAGCCCCTACATTTACATCCTCTACTCCCCACTTCTCCGCCATGACCACCCAGAGACCAACCTCCTGAAAGGGCCCAGGGCTCTACCAGTTGCATGTTATGCAGCCCCAGGCCTGGCCTTCCTGGACCCCAGCAGGAAGTATTAATGGGGCTGGACGACTTTGAAATCAACACTCCCAGCACCACAGTGGGGAGGATTCCATCTCAGGAAGAACCCCAGATCCTGTGGCCTCTCTCTCTATGTCTGTTTCTCCCATGAGCTGCCACAGCCAAGACCCAGAACTCATATTAGAATGGGATCCATCCAAGGCTTAGTGACCCCACTCAAGGGGCTAACAGCCCAGAACAGCAAGAAAAACCAGTAGCTCAGTTCAAACCCAGCCACATGGGCTCTGCTTTGAACCCACCTGACTTTAAGACTCTTTTGCATCTTGTACCAAAGAGAAACTAGAGAACCAGCGACAGCAGAAAGAAACCTGCTCCAGGATATGATCCAGCATTAAACCCTGAGGCCACTCATCCAACCAGGCACCTGGCATGAGCCACAGGCAGACACTGAGGCCCCAGGGTTTCCTGATAAGAATTCATGAGAGCTCTGCTGTGTGAGGTCAGGAAATCCTGCACAAACAGGCCACACCAGCTTGCCACCTGTGTATTTCAAACAGACTTACTGTGACTATGCGGAAATTCCATGACTGGGACAGCTGCACACGGGACAAAGAAGGGCTGGGGCAGCCTGACGGGCTCCTGCTCCCTCTCCCACTCCTGTCCTTCACAGGGCACTGCAGTAGCTAGGTGGTCAGTGCCCTCTCAAAGGTGGCACCCTGCCCCACATACCTGTCCCACCCTCTGGCACAATGGCCAATCCTCTTCTGAAATCAGTGAGAACTCCATCCCCCAGGGCCATCCAGTCACCTGGGAGCTGACGGATACTCTGGTCTCTCCAGTTGTGTGGGGTGGACTTCACCTGCCCAGCTGCCCACTGCCCACAGTGCCCTTCAGTCCAGCGCAGCCTTTAAACAAGAGCCACGCCTCCCACCTGTAAACCACCTGGCCCACCCACCACACCCCCAACACAATGGACTGAGGACAGCTCACACCTTCTCCACCTCCTCCATCCCTTTCACAGCACCTGCATCTTCCATCCCTCCTGCTCTCACACACTCACACACCGCCCGTGTCCCTAAGGCAGCGCTAAGGGACCACGGAGAGCATGAGCCCCCCAGGGGGGCTCTGCAGCAGACCCCCAGCAGGCTCAGCCAGAACAGGGCGGCTGACGGCATTGTGTCCCCAGGTGGATTGTCCTCTGGGGGATCTTGACCCAGGATCTTCAGGGTCACAGGGGTCACTGACCTCACAGCTTTCTGCCTCTGGTTTGCCCTGCACATTCCCTCCTATACCCTCTGCCAATGCCAGGATACCAGGATCCCCCTTCAACCAGGAATCTGCTCCCACAACCAGGGAAAGAAAGCAGCGTGGAGGGTGCACAGAATTCACGGTGAAGCTGGAGCTCCTCCCCACAGGGCCTTTGCTCACACTGCCAGCCAACGGGGAAGGGGGCAGCCTGGGGAAAGGTGTGCTCTTAGGAGTTCTGGGCAGCTATGGTCCAGATGCAGGGCCTGGGTTGTGTTCCCCTGGAAGAGGAAAGGCGATGGTATCTTCTTAGAAAAGCATTTATCAGATGTGACCTGGTCAAGGTAATAATTTTTACCTTGTTAAACTATAACAAAGCGCCATAAAAGGTACTTTATTCTGGGCTCAGGTCCAAATTACCTTCCTCTAAATCACAGGGCACATATTGCCTGAGGCTGTTGGAATCTTCTTTTGGTCAAAGATCAGTCAGCCTTTATACTGAACACCAGGAACTTTCTACCATAATATAAAATGTCTTTTATTTCAAGGCCATCCTTCCACAACACTCTTTAACCAGTTAAAAGAACAGTAACCCCTGGAGTCCAGTTCTCGCCATTCTAAAGATGAATACAACCTCTGAGCTCTATCATGTTTCCATGAGTGTTTATCCTCAGACCTTAGACCACTGGCTCTCCCCACTGGTCCCTTCCACCTCAGTACAGAGACACATACACCAAAAAGCAGTGCACAGTATGAAAATCTTTTACCTCCAGAAATGTAAACATTCCCCAAATTAAATAGGATTTCCAGTAACACTTTATGACTGCTTTCATTAAGGAAGGCTCCTGTGCATCCTTCTGGGCTCTCTTCAGTTCTTGATCCCAGTACCTGTGATACAAAACAAAGCACAGTAAAGAACAGCGTGTCCACCAAAGGGAAAATGGGAGAGGGACAGAGGGGAAGATAAGCCTTCACTACAAGGCACTCTATGGCTGCCCCATAGATGCTGGCTAACTGCTCACAGGGCTCCTAAAAGATAAGCAGTGCAGACTCTGAAGCACCAGAGAAACAGGCCTTGAGGCAAAAGTTCCAGATTCTGGAAACAAGTTCCTGCCAAGATTTGCTGGATTCACAGGTCACAAGCAGCTCAGGTGGGCAGACTCCCTCCTCCAGGGACCCCACCTACGGGGATAGAGCTCGGCCTCCAGGGCCGTGGCTGTGGGCTCCCTCCATGCCCACAGATGCACAGGGAATGCGGGCCTCCAAAGTGGGCTAAGCCCAGGGTCAACTGAGTGGCTGAGCGTGCAATGTCAGGAGAGGAGTCTCAGAAGAACCCAGAGGAAGGCAAAGCCTCCCTCAAACCTTTAGCCCCACGTGGAAATTCTCACTCTTTCTCCCCTTCTCCCTGATGTCTGTGCTCACCCTTGCAGCTCTTCTCCGAGGTGCTGGGATCGATCTTCTGGAAGCACCGAGTACATGTCATCTGGTTCTAATTTCCGTTTGTGACCAATTTTAAACAAGGGGTTTAGCCACCTGTTAAAAATTAAAAGGAGAGTGACATATATCCAAATTACACATCTCTAATTAGAAACCTACATTCATGGACATTGTTAAAAAAAAGTCTACATTTTAAATATATAAAGATATGGGGAAAATTAGATATATGCTTACAAACACACATACATTCTAGGTATAGGAAAGTCATGCTGGCTTATATATTACATAATTAAAGCAGCCTTTTTGTGGCCTACTGAACATACATTGTACATCTGCTTTAATTATTAAGAAAAAAAAATGCTTAGAAATCAAATAAAGTAACAGTGGGTCAGGCATGCAGAATAGAGCTGAATGGCCATTGTGGGTAAGGCTGCAGATATGTTCCTGTATTCCTGAGGACTTAAATCTTCTGAAATGTATCAGATTGAAAGATACCTACATGCGCTGCTGCTGCTGCTGCTAAGTCGCTTCAGTCGTGTCCGACTCTGTGTGACCCCGTAGAAGGCAGCCCACCAGGCTCCCCCATCCCTGGGATTCTTCAGGCAAGAACACTGGAGTGGGTTGCCATTTCCTTCTCCAATGCATGAAAGTGAAAAGTGAAAGTGAAGTCGCTCAGTCATGTCCGACTCCTAGCGACCTCATGGACTGAAGCCCTCCAGGCCCCTCCATCCATGGGCTTTTCCAGGCAAGAGTACTGGAGTGGGTTGCCATTGCCTTCTCCCCTACATGCGCTAGTGGTAAAGAATCCGTCTGCTAAAGCAGGAGGTGTAAGAGATGCTGGTTCGATCCCCAGGTTGGGAAGATTCCCTGGAGAAGGAAATGGCGACCCACTTCAGTGTTCAAACCTAAAAAATCCCATGGACAGGGGAGCATGGTGGGCTCCAGTCCATGGGGGCACAGTCGGACATGACTGAAGTGTCTTAGCACCAGTAATATTCAAAGAAGTTGCAAACTTGAGGTCTCAAGGTCTCCTTAGATCAGTTGTCAACACAGAGAAGTTTTTACAGGGAGTTATCTTATGGACACAACACCCTGAGTCTAACAGGCTCTGGACCCGGAACTACTTACAGTCCTGTCAGACTCCCCTCAGCCAGAACACTCATGTGAGCCTCTTTCTGAACCCAACCTTCTGAAGACAACCGCAAGATAAGTAATAGCTTCCCAACTAAAATGCGATTGATTCTTCTTATGGTCCTCCTCGGCATCACTCTCGGGAAAATTCATTTATTTTTAAAAGTAACATTCAAACATCCAAAAGGGCTGGAATTTTACTGATTGTTGGATCTGTCACCATCAGCCTCAGTTGGGGAATAATATTGCTCACCAGACTTTCAGGGAACTTTAGCTGACAATATCACCAAACTATGGTTTAATTCCACCATGCCCAGGTTTCTGCCCAGGGACATCAAGGTTGCCCCCACTGCCACCACACCGCTGCAAAGACATATGTGTTAGTCAAATCCCTGTTTTCTAGGGGTCCAACCAACCATTTACTATGAGCCCTCCACCTACAGGCATGGCCGACTCTAGATAATTACCATGCTTAAGGGCTCTGGGGATAGGATCATATCAAACATGGAGGGGCCTGGCCATGAGCAAGCACCCTGGATGGAAGGGCACCACCATGAGCCTAAACAAGACTCAATAAAATTCAAAGACCGTGTGTGTGCCCCTGAGGGATGTTTGTTCCTTGAGGACCTTGTAGCAAGGGCCACCCATGTTGGGCCATCAACCGTCTCCAAGAAAACTACCAGGGGACACTGGGCTATATGTGGTTCACACCCAGATCAAGGTTACATTCAGATTTTAATTACACTCGCACAACCTGTGAATCAAAGGGGGCCATTCATCTAGTCAGGAGGGGAGCTGGACTGGTAAAAGCAGTTGTCACTCTTGTAGGATCCCTGGTGAGCCTAGCATGAGAAAGAATTTATAATAACCTAAGTATAAAAAAAGAAATTAAAAAAGTCAGAGACTGGCCTAGGTAAGTAGAGAACCCAGTTCTAACCTTAGAATGACAAAATCTTCACTAGACCCTCTGGCCCACATGACACTTGACCACTGCAAAGCTCTTGACTACCTGCTGGCTGATCAAGGGGGAATTTGTCCCCCAACCATTTCCTGTTGTTTTTATGTTAACACTTGTGGTTAGATAGAAAAGAGCACATCCCAATTGCCAGAGAAAACTGCCTACAGACAAAGACAAATATCATACGGTATCACTTATACACGAAATCTTAAAAAGCAGTATAAATGAACTTATCTACCAAAGAGAAACAGAGTTACAGATGTAGAAAATGAACTTATGGTTACCAGCGAGGGAGGGAGGAAGGGACAAATTGAGAGACTCAGATCGACATACATAAACTACTATATACGTATCCAATTCTTTGCAACCCCATGAACTGCAGCCTGCCAGGCTTCTCTGCCCATGGGAATTCTCCAGGCAAGAATACCTGAGTGGGTTGCCATGCTCTCCTCAGTGGATCTTCCCAACCCAGGGATCTAAGCCAGGTCTCCTGCACTGCAGGTGGATTCTTTACAGTCTGAGTCACCAGGGAACTATATATAAAAGACATAACTGATAAGAACCTACTGTGTAGCAGAGGGAACTCTACTTAATACTCTGTAATAGCTTTTATCTTTTTTTAAAGAAAAGAACCTTTTAAAAATAGTGGATATATGTCTATTGATTTACTTTGCTGTACTCCTAAAACTAACACAACACTGTAAATCAACTATACTCCAATAAAAATTCTTCTTTAATAGAGAAAAGGTCACTTGGCCAAATACTCAAAACAGAAGGGCCTGGCTGAACAAATTGTGACAGGAACAAAAGAAGGTTCCCCAGCTTCCCTGGGCTTCTAAGGCCATTCTTAGAACCCCTTACATTTATTCTCCTTTTCTGGCTCTTCAGCCCATGATTCTTCAATTGTCTCATTAGTTTTATCTCTTAGAGAACTGAGACAACCAAGTGGCAGATGGTCTTTACCCAAGGCTATGAACAATTGGGACTCTAGCCTGGTGACAGTCAGATTCATTTTGGTGGAATCAGGAGAAATCAGCTCCTCTAACCCAAAGCAAAAACAACACCCAGTTGTGGATGTGACTGGTGATGGAAATAAAGTTCGATGCTGTAAGAACAATATTGCATAGGAACATGGAATGTTACGTCCGTGAATCAAGGTAAATTGGAAGTGGTCAAGCAGGCGATGCCAAGAGTCAACATCGATATTTTAGGAATCAGTGAACTAAAATGGGGTGAAAAGGGTGAATTTAACTCAGATGACCATTATATCTACCACTGTGGGCAAGAATCCCTTAGAAGAAATGGAGTAGCCATCATAGTCAACAAAAGAGTCCAAAATGCAGTACTTGGGTGCAATCTCAAAAATGACAAAATGCTCTCTGTTTGTTTCCAAGGCAAACTATTCAATATCATGGTAATCCAAGTCTATGCCCCAACCAGTAATGCCAAAGAAGCTCAAGTTCAATGGTTCTATGAAGACCTACAAGACCTTCTAGAACTAACACCCCAAAAAAGATATCCTTTTCATCATGGGGACTGAAATGCAAAAGTAGGAAGTCAAGAGATACCTGGAATAACAGGCAAATTTGACCTTGGAATACAAAATGAAGCAGGGCAAAGGCAAACAAATTTTTGCCAAGAGAATGTACTGGTCATAGCAAACACCCTCTTCCAACAAAACAAGAAAAGACTACACATGAACATCATCAGATAGTCAATACCAAAATCAGATTGAGTATATTCTTTGCAGCTGAAGATGGAGACACTCTATACAGTCAGCAAAAACAAGACCAGGAGCTGACTGTTCAGATCATGAACTCCTTAGTGAAAAATTCAGTCTTAAATTGAAAAAAGTAAGGAAAGCCACTAGACCATTCAGATATGACCTAAATCAAATACCTTATGATTATAGAGTGGAAGTGACAATAGATTCAAGGGATTATATCTGATAGCAGAGTTCCTGAAGGTCTATGGACAGAGATAAGTGACATTGTACAGGAGGCAGTGATCAAGACCATCCCCAAGAAAAAGAAATGCAAAAAGGCAAAATGGTTGTCTGAGGAGGCCTTACAAATAGCTGAGAAAAGAAGATAAGAGAAAGGCAAAGAAGAAAAGCAAAGATATACCCATCTGAATGCAGACTTCCAAAGAATAGCAAGGAGAGATATGAAAGCCTTCCTAGTGATCAAGGCAAAGAAATGAGGAAAATATTAGAATGGGAAAGACTAGAGATCTCTTCAAGAAAATTAGTGAAACCAAGGGAAAATTTCATGCAAAGATGGACACAATAAAGGACAGAAATGTTATGAATGTAACAGAAGCAGAAGATACTAAGAAGAGGTGGCAAGAATACACAGAAGAACTATACAAAAAAGGTCTTCATGACACAGATAACAACGGTGGTATAATCAGTGGACAACAGCCAGACATCCTGGAACATGAAGGCAAATAAGCCCTTGGGAAGCATCACTACGAACAAAGGTAGTGGAGTTGATGGAATTCTAGCTGAGGTATTTCAAATCCTAAAAGATGATGCTTTTAAATTGCTACATTCAATATGCCAGCAAATTTGGAAAACTGAGCAGTGGCCACAGGACTGGAAAATTTCAGTTTTCATTAATCCCAAAGAAAGGCAATTTCAAAGAATGTTCAAAGTACCACATAATTGCATTCATCTCACACGCTAGCAAAGTAATACTCAAAATTATCCAATAGTACGTGAACCATGAACTTCCAGATGTTAAAGCTGGATTTAGAAAAGGCAGAGGAACCAGAATCAAATTACCAACATCTGTTGGATCACAGAAAAAGCCAGAGAATTACAAAAAACATCTACTTCTGATTTATTGACTATTGCTAAGTCTTTGACTGTGTGGATCACAACAAACTGTGGAAAATTCCTCAAGAGACAGGAATACCAGACAACTTGACCTGCCTCCTGAGAAATCTGTATGCAGGTCAGGAAGCAACAGTTAAAACTGGACATGGAAAAAGAGATTGGAGAGAGGAGTATGGCAAGTTTGTAGAATTCCAGAAAAAAACATCTATTTCTGCTTTATTCACCATGCCAAAGCCTTTGACTGTGTGAATCACAATAAATTGTGGAAAATTCTTCAAGAGATGGGACTACCAGATCACCTAACCTGCCTCTTGAGAAACCTGTATGCAGTTCAGGAAGCAACAGTTAGAACTGGACATGGAACAGACTGGTTCCAAATAGGAAAAGGAGTACGTCAAGGCTGTATGTTGTCATCCTGCTTATTTAACTTATATGCAGAGTACATCATGAGAAAGCCTGGGCTGGATGAAGCACAAACTAGAATCAAGATTGCCAGGAGAAATGTCGATAACCTCAGATATGCAGATGACACCACCCTTGTGGCAGAAGGTGAAGAAGAACTAAAAAGTGTCTTGATTAAAGTGAAAGAGGAGAGTGAAAGAGTTGGCCTAAAGCTCAACATTCAGAAAACGAAGATCATGGCATCCGGTCCCATCACTTCATGACAAATAGATGGGGAAACAGTGGAAACAGTGGCTGACTTTACTTTTTTTGGCTCCAAAATCACTTCAGATGGTAATTGCTGCCACAAAGTTATGACCAACCTAGACAGCATATTAAAAAGCAGAGACATTACTTTGTCAACAAAGGTTGATCTAGTCAAGGCTATGGTTTTTCCAGTAGTTATGTATGGATGTGATAGTTGGACTATAAAGAAAGCTGAGTGCAGAAGAACTGGTGTTTTTGAACTGTGGTGTTGGAGAAGACTCTTGAGAGTCCCTTGGACTGTACGAAGATCCAACAGGTCCATCCTAAAGGAAATCAGTCCTGGGTGTTCATTGGAAGGACTGATGTTGAAGCTGAAACTCCAATATTTTGGTCACCTGATACAAAAAGCTGACTCATCTGAAAAGACCCTGATGTTGGTAAAGATTACAGGCAGGAGGAGAAGGGGATGACAGAGGATGAAATGGTTAGATGGCATTACCAACTCAATGGACATGAGTTTGGGATAAACTCCGGGAGTTGGTGATGGACAGGGCAGCCTGGTGTGCTGCGGTTCATGGTGTCGCAAAGAGTTGGACATGACTGAGCAACTGAACTGACTGACTGAACGGATGGCAGAAAGAAAAGAAAAGCTAAAGAGCCTCTCAATGATGGTGAAAGAGGAGAGTGAAAAAAGCTGGCATAAAACTTAACATTCAAAAGATGAAGATCATGCATCTGGTCCGAACAGTTCAGTTCAGTTCAGTTCAGTTGCTCAGTCATGTTCGACTCTTTGCGACCCCATGAATCGCAGCACGCCAGGCCTCCCTGTCCATCACCAACTCCCGGAGTTCACTCAGACTCACGTCCATCGAGTCAGTGATGCCATCCAGCCATCTCATCCTCTGTCGTCCCCTTCTCCTCCTGCCCCCAATCCCTCCCAGCATCAGAGTATTTTCCAATGAGTCAACTCTTCACATGAAGTGGCCAAAGTACTGGAGTTTCAGCTTTAGCATCATTCCTTCCAAAGAAATCCCAGGGCTGATCTCCTTCAGAATGGACTGGTTGGATCTCCTTGCAGGCCAAGGGACTCTCAAGAGTCTTCTCCAACACCACAGTTCAAACACATCAATTCTTCGGTGCTCAGCCTTCTTCACAGTCCAACTCTCACATCCATACATGACCATAGGAAAAACTATGCATAGCCTTGACTAGATGGACTTTTGTTTGCAAAGTGATGTCTCTGCTTTTGAATATGCTATCTAGGTTGGACATAACTTTCCTTCCAAGGAGTAAGCGTCTTTTAATTTCATGGCTGCAGTCACCATCTGCAGTGATTTTGGAGCCCAGAAAAATAAAGTCTGACACTGTTTCCACTGTTTCCCCGTCTATTTCCCATGAAGTGATGGGACTGGATGCCATGATCTTCGTTTTCTGAATGTTGAGCTTTAAGCCAACTTTTTCACTCTCCACTTTCACTTTCATCAAGAGGCTTTTTAGTTCCTCTTAACTTTCTGCTATAAGGGTGGTGTCATCTGCATATCTGAGGTTACTGATATTTCTCCTGGCAATCTTGATTCCAGCTTGTGTTTCTTCCAGTCCAGCGTTTCTCATGATGTACTCTGCATATAAGTTAAATAAGTAGGGTGACAATATACAGCCTTGACATACTCCTTTTCATGGCAAATAGATGGGGAAACATGGAAACAGTGACAGACTTTATTTTGGAGGCTTCAAAATGACTGCAGATGGTGACTGCAGCCATGAATTAAAAGACACTTGATCCTTGGAAGAAAAGTTATGGCCATCCTAGACAGCATATTAAAAAGCAGAGACATTACTCTGCTGACAAAGATCTGTATAGTCAAAGCTATGGCTTTTCCAGTAGTCATGAATGGATGTGAGGTTTGGACTATAAAGAAAACTGAGCACCGAAGAGTTGATGCTTTTGAACTATGTTTTGGAGAAGACTCGTGGAATGCAAGGAGATCCATCCAGTCAATCCTAAACAAAATCTTTCCTGGATTTTCATTGGAAGGACAAATTCTTTGGCCACCTGATGTGAAGAACTGAGTCATTGGATAAGACCCTGATGCTGGGAAAGATTTAAGGCGGGAGGAGAAGGGGATGACAGAGGATGAGATATTTGAACGGCATCACCATCTCAATGGACATTGAGTTTGAGCAAGCTCCAGGAGTTCACAATGGACAAGGAAACCTGGCGTGCTGCAGTACATGGGATCACATAGAGTCAGACACTTTGAGCAACTGAACCGAACTGAACTCAGTATGTGACAATGCCTATGCTTAGCAGGTAGCAAGATCAGAAGATGAACCTTTGCCCCTTCAGAGTCCTTCAGTAATAAGGAGCAGTAAAAAGGAAAGGCTGATAACCCAGAAATATATCCCTGTCCCTCCCTCGAATGGAAACCAACTGCTCTTATCTGAGTTTCAGGCTCAATCACAAAAGGAAAGAAAAAAATAAGAACTGATTAGAACTAGGTAGGACCCAAATGGCAGAAGCTCGAACATCTAGTAGACACAGAGCCTCATTATGCATCCACTGTAATATATAAGCATGATAAATTACACACCAACCAGGACCACTAAAGTTGACAATGGCTATGACAACAAACCAAAGAGCTCATACAAGGACTAAAAAGGAGTGCTACCTTAATTTCAGGTCCAAATCACACTGCATTATTGGGTAAGCCATGAATAGTCCTCCCTCTCTTAACCTGATTCCCGTCTTTTTACTTCAACCCTCCTATATACCTAGTTGGACTGAGAGGTTGACTTGCAAACTAAGTCTCCACTTTTCCATTCTTTGGTCACTGAGCAAAGCTTGTGCTCTACCAGTCACACCATCAGTTTACTTATTGGTTGTGGGACTCTGAGGGAGAAAGAACCTCCCCATCATGATAAGGGGTCTCATCCTGGGCTAGGCCCCTGGCACAATTCCAGGCAACCAATTCCATGACAAGCACAACAGTTACATACACAAGAAACACAGACCTCAGAACCAGACTTCCTGGTTTGAGATCCCACTCCACCACTTACAAGCTGTGTGATGGTAAGCAACTTACTCAACCTCTATGCTTCAGAGTCTTCAAGCATGAAATAAGAGGTAATAGCTCCTTCCTCCCCAGCAGGAAAACTGGAAATGGGTGCCAATGAAACTGGAAGTCTTCACCTTCCATTTCTATGCACATACATTTTCAAAGTCAACAAACAGAATGTGCTTTGAGAGTTTCTTGCCTTACTTGACGTTAAAGAGACATTTGTCTACTTTGCTATTATTTATGGTAACCACACACATATTCCTTCTTCTAGGTCCTTCTTTCCTAAAGGGTGATCAAATAGCCAAGGGATGTAGCTACATGCAATGAATACACCACCATCAAAACAAGCATAGGAGCTGCCATCCCCCTGGGGATCCCCTAGGCTGTCCAATAAAAGAAGTATCAGAATTTGTGGAAAAGATAAATGGGTTATCTTTAAGACCTAACAATCACCCAAGTGGGATTAAAATCCAAAGGTTCAGGCCTGCATATCTGTAGTCCCAGCTGTTAGATGAAGACTTCAGTTAAGAGCTTTAACTCTCTGCAGTGCTTTTCATCTCTGTGTTTCCTCCCAGCTCATGGACCTGTCAGTGGTTTCAGGACCAAAGGACTCCTGGGCAGGACCACCTGCATCAAGACTGTGCACTGCTTCTCTGAAGGATAGAGATCTGGATAAGACGCCACAGGTTTCAGGGACCCCATCCCCAGGGTTTGGTTCTCAAAGGTAGAAGTGGAGACATTCACAATAGGGCCAGGGGCTGTGGTCAAATACATACTCTACTCCTGGCCATGTGCCCCAGGCAAAAGCAACACATGTTCCAGAATAACGTCTCCATTCATTTCATACAAAACAATAGTGTTTTGTACACGCATGAAATTGGCCAAAACTAGGTACCAGGACATACAGGACCACACAGGAAGTGAAGGAGGGACAGAAAGAAATACATGGTCATAGACAGGGGGAAAGAGGGAGCCCCAGGGCAGTTGGAACTCAGATGTTCACCTAAGGAACTTGGGAAAAGGTGGGGACGTTATTGGAAGATGGCAAAGATGCAGGGCACTAAATAGATAAAGAAAATTGTTCACAAGCTGCTTTCTTGGGGGGGCCGGGGGGAGTTGCAGCTTATTTCAGAACTGACAGCGAATTCCTGAATGGTTCTGAGGCCACTGGATAAGGTGGAGAGTAGGGAGCCCAGTCCCTTCTCCTGCTGGGCAGTGACTCCCTCTGAGCAACCTCCTTGCCTTCTGCTCCTGCTGCATCAGCTCTCAGGCTCCAGGGCTGGCTGGATGGAGAGCAGCAAGGCAGGGAGACTCAGTTCCCCTGACACCAGGTTCCTTGGTACCCCTCCCAACCCTACCCCTCCCAACGTCCCAACCCCACCGGCCCCAGGCACCCAGGCATGCTCCCTCGCCTTGTCCCTTGGTCCCCAACAGAAGCCGACAGTGTCAGGCTTGCCCCGCAGTGGAATGTCACAGCTCAGACAGGGCACTCACCAGACAAACAGGCGCGAGCAGAAGTTTGCCTTCTGCACTGGGCTGGTCTTCACCTCCGCGGACACAGGCAGCATCTTGCCGGCCAAGGTGGACACAGACCAGGGTCTCCCTGCTCAGGCAGCGGTGGGGCTCCTGCTGCTCCTGGAGGCACCTGTGGGGATGCTGGAGACTGGCTGCCTCACAGGTCCACTGGGCCGGAGCCTGAGAACACCTGCTTCTGAGAGTGGACCACCCTTTGTGCACCAGGTCTGCCTCCCAAGACTGAGCAGCCTCCAGGGTCCACCTCTGAGGCACCCTTTCTGTGCAGGTGTTGCCACAGGCATAGGATAGAGACAGTGCGCCACGTGTGGGACTGCAGGACCAAGAGACAGCCAGGTAGATGCTTCCAGAAGCCTCACGCAGGTGGGAGGCAAAGTTATCAGCTCTTTGATAAAGGCAGCAGGCTGACTGCGGGGCACAACCAGCCCAGCTCCCAGGAACGCAACTGGCTGCAAACTCTGCGGAAGTTCCTGCTCTGAGCCCAGGCACTCACCCAGAAGGTGGAGACGAGAGGCTCAGGCCCTGCCCATCTCTGCTGCTCAGAGGCTCCCCATGGGCTGCAGAGGAAACCTGGAGAAAGCTAGCAGAAGGAGATAGAAGCCTCCTCTCTGGGCCCTCTGCCCTCATCAAAACCAAACAAGGGCCCTGTGGGAAGTTCTCCAGCTGTAATGAAGCAGAACCTAGTGGGGCCTTCCTGGGATAGATCCTACCCCAACCCCATGCCCTCTGCCTGTCTCTTGTTTGTAGAAAATCTTCAGTCTCCCAGGCCTCATCTGAATCACAAAAGGCTGGCTCAAGAATTAATGACTGGAAAAATGTGAACAAGTAATAAAAAAAAAATAAATAAATAAACTTTATCAATAGATTAGCCATACTGCAGTCACAGAATCTTTAGTTCCTCCCAGAAGGCTACAGATAATATGTTTGGTGCACATTCCCGAGTTGTTTTGCAGATGCTAAAAAGTCCACCAGGTGGAAGAAGTTAACTGCATGATGACCATGATAAACTGGAACCTAAGGATTTATGATGATAACCCCTGTTGCATTACCGTGCTCCTCAACATCAAGCAGAGAATAGTGCGTGAGCTAAATCAAGTACTCTCCACTCTCTCCCCTAGACTGCCTTTAAAAAACCTCCCCTGAAATCCACTGGGGAGTTCCAGCCTTCTGAGCATGAGAATCCTTACTCCTTGTTTGGCCTTTGCAATAAACCTTTCTCTGCTCAGAACGCCAACATTTCAGTTCATATCACCTCAGTGTACATTGGGCACAAGGGCTTGGTTTGGCCAATACAAACCAGGCACCAAACATTTGACGATGGCCAACAACAGGGTTTAGCACAGATTATGTTTGTAGAGCTATAAGACTTAAACAAATGTAACAAAAGATTAGAAGACTTCAAATGATTTCGAAACATGAATTCATTGGAGATTGCCACAACATGTGAGGTGTCTTGCATCTCACACGTTACATTGTGGGGGGACCTCTGTGAGCTTTTTGCTGCCTTCTTTGAAGAGGAATTTGGGACAGAAAGATTGCCTTATGATTTCTTTCATCATGAGCTCAGGGCCTGCCTAGTGGAGTAATAGTGGCAATATGTTATAGAATACAGGTTATGTGCATTTGTGGGAAACTTAATTCACTTTTAACTCCCACAATGCCCTGTTTAAGAAGGTATTATCTCTGTTTTACAGATGAGAAAGATGAGGCTCAAGGACAGCATTCTCCAAGATCTTTGAATCAGTAAATGATGAATTTTGATTTGGATTCAAGTCCAAGTCCAGCATGACTGTCTCACTGTTAGATGGTCAGTGTGTGAAAAGTGTCTGGAATATGCTATCTGAATGAATCAATGCTGTAGGGCTGAAAATAAAATCTTGGGCTCCCACTCATAAGTGATAAGTTATTTGTGTGGTCATCTTACCAGCTCAGCAGCTTCTCTTCCCTTTCATTCTAAATGAAGAAAGATCAAAGTTTGTGGTGCTTATAATAAGATCACCTCAATATTCTTTGATAATTTCCCATGTACCTTGGCTAAAATGGTGTTATTAATAACGACTTTTAGCTTCAGTTATGCAAGATGAATATGTCCTGCAGAACTAGTGTGCAGCAATTTGGTTACAGTTGACAGTACAGTACTGTGTCCTTTTCATTTGCTGAGAGAGTAGAGTTTGGGAGTTCTCAACATACAAGAGAGAAAAAATTAAATGATTAAGATGTGAAGTGATAGATATATTGATTGGCTTGGTATGATGAGCATTTTACAATGTATATGTATGTCAAGTCATCAAGTTGTACATCTAAATAAATACAATTTTTGATCATCAATTAGACCTCAATAAAGCTGAAGGAGAAATTAATTTTAAAGAAACCCTTAATGTATTCAAATGTTTTTTATAACTCAAACATATAAGAATGGCAAACTGTTGATAATTTTGTATTGATGGGCATGCTGTTGGTTTATTATACTATTTTTTTTTGATATCTCATGCATATTTGAAGTTTTCTATTGAAAAAAGGAAGACAAAGCTGAACATTGTCAACTTCCAATTACCCATCTTTCTGGTGTTAACTCTTTCTCAGATAATGCAATCAAACAACCTAAATAATCACTCCTCACTTGATTTCCAGTTCTCTTGGAAATTCTACATTTCTCCATCCCTATAAATGTTCAGCTACTACCTCTACTTCAAAGAAGAATAAATTGCTTGCTGAAGTTGGAAGTCTACTGACTTCTCTTGTCACACTTCCCCAGACTGTTCTCTCTGGTCCCCACAACTGTCTCAAGACCATAATTAGTGTCTCCAAACTGTCAAATACACTCAGTCCCTACAGCTTCTGCTGTATTTTTTTTTTTTAATTAAGATTTTTTGAAACTTCTTAGCATTATTTTCTGAACATACACCACTATGATATTTAGAAGAAATGTTCAAATCCAATGTTACACTGTTCAGAGGACTGGCTCTGGAGCCAAGGGACCAGAGCTCTAGATGCTTCACTCATCCTGCTTCCAACAGGGTTACTGTCAGCCTCAGAATTTGTGAGAGTATTTTGTAAAAGCTAAAACAAATACAAATAAAACTCTGTTTGTTTTGAAATGACTATACTACTAAGTGCAATCAACAGATTCAATGCAATCCCGATCAAATTACCAATGGCACTTTTCACAGAACTAGAACAAAAAAATTCACAATTCATATGGAGACATAAGAGACCCTGAATATCCAAAACAGTCTTCAGAAAGAAGAATGGAGCTGGAGGAATCAACCTTCCTGACTTCAGACTAAACTGCAAAGCTACAGTAATCAAAACAGTATGGTACTGGCACAAAAACAGAAATATAGAACAATGGAACAAGATAGAGAACCCAGAGATGAACCCACCCACCTATGGGTACCTAATTTTTGACAAAGTAAGCAAGAATGTACAATGGGGCAAAGACAGCCACTTCAGTAAGTGGTGCTGGAAAAACTGGACAGCTACATGCAAAAGAATGAAATTAGAACACTACCTCAAACCATACACAAAGACAAACTCAAAGTGGATTAAAGACCTAAATGTAAGACCAGAAACTATTAAACTCTTAGAGGAGAACATAGGCAGAGCACTAGATGACATAAATCAAAGCAAGATCTCCTACCCACCTCCTAGAATAATGGAAATAAAAACAAAAGTAAACAAGCACTGCCTAATTAAACTTAAAAGCTTCTGCACAGCAAAGGAAACTACAAACAAAGTGAAAAGACAACCCTCAGAATGGGAGAAAATAATAGCAAAGGAAACAACTGATAAAGAATTCATTTCTAAAATATACAAGCAGCTCATACAACTCAATACCAGAAAAGCAAACAACCTAATCAAAAAGTGGGAAAGGGACCTGACAAGACATTTCTCCAAAGAAGACATACAGATGGGTAACAGGCACACGAAAAGATGCTCAACATCACTCATTACTGGACAAATGCAAATCAAAACTACAAGAAGTTACCACCTCACACCAGAGTGCCCATCATCAAAAAAGCCTAGAAACAATGGATGCTGGACAGGGTATGGAGAGAGGGGAACATTCTTGTAATGTAAACTGATACAGTCACTATGGAAGACAGTATGGAGACTCCTTAAAAAGCCAGGCATAAAACCACCATATGACCCAGCAATCACATCCCTAGGCATATACCCAGAGGAAATAAAAACTGAAAAAGACACACGTGCCCAAATGTTCATTGCAGCAATGTTTACAATAGTGAGAACATGCAGGCAACCTGGGTGTCCATCGACATATAAATGGATAGAGAAGCTGTGGCACATATATATACAATGGACTAGTGCTGCTGCTGCTGCTAAGGTGCTTCAGTCGTGTCCAACTCTGTGCGACCCCAGAGATGACAGCCCACCAGGCTCCCCCATCCCTGGGATTCTCCAGGCAAGAACACTGGAGTGGGTTGCCATTTCCTTCTCCAATACTCAGCCATGAAAAAGAACAGATTTGAATATGTTCTAATGAGGTGGACGAAACTAGAGCCTATTATGCAGAGTGAAGTAAGTCAGAAAGAGGAATATAAATATTGTATACTGACACATATATATGGAATCTGAAGAGATGGCACTGATGAATTTATTTTCAGTGCAACAATGTTCAATGAATGCCTTTCAGGCACAGGACCACTAGGCCAGACACAGAGCTTACAAACATGGGGGAGATGTCATAAGACCTCTATCTGCACTTGTTTACTGATCTGAAATTGTTCAATACTACAACTAAAAGAACAATAACAAGTGATGGAAAGGATGTACAGAAACTGGAATTCTCATATATTGCTGGTGGGAATGTAAAATGGTACAACCACAAAGTTACCACATAACCCAGAAATTCTGCTCAGTTATCTATCCAGGATAAATGAAAACATATGCCCACATGAAAACTTCGTTACTAATGGTATAACACCATTATTCATGAAAAGGTAATAATTAGGGGTGTTAGGGATGGGAGGAAGCAAGTGTACACCACCTAATGAATGGATAAATAAAATCTGGTATTACATGCAATAGGATATTATTTGTAAAGATAGATACATGTATGTATGCCACAACATGGATGAACATTGAATATATTCTGCTGAGTTAATGAAGCCAGCCATTGACAATACAACATCTAAGGAGAAATTAAATCTTGTTGGACTTGATGATTCATTTCCAAATAAATCTAAGGGATCATAGGGGAAATCTGTATCTGTGCAAACTATAAATTATTATATGGTCTACAGCAGGAGTTCCCAACCCCTGGCCACAGAGCAAGAGGTGAGCAATGGGCGAGGAAGAGAAGCTTAATGGGTATTTAGAGCCACTTGTCATCACTCACATTGCCATCTGATCTCTACCTCTTGTCAGATTAGCAGCAGCATTAGATTCTCATAGAAGCATGAACCCTACTGTGAACTGCTCACATGAGGGATCTAGGTTGAGCACTCCTTGTGAGAATCTAATACATTATGATCTGAGGTGGAGCTGAAGTGATGACGCTAGCACTGGGGAGCATCTGCAAGTACGATTATCATTAGCAGAGAGGTTGACAGCAGAGGGTCTGTAATAAGCCAATTGCTTGCAGACTCATATCAAGACCCTTTCAATGAGCGGCAAGTGACAAGCTGCATCTGTTGGCAGGCCGTACAGTAGCACATGAGTTGGTACTTCAATTGCACGGCTGCATCTCGTGATAGGCTTTAAGGCAGAATCTGACACTAATTTTACTGTGCACAAGGCCTGCCCATTACTTCCATCAGTGCCTCTTTCCTGCACTGCATACTTGTCTCTGTCACAGTTTAGGTAAGCCCACAAGCTAACTTTAGCCAAAATGAGTAAAAAACAGAGTCAGAGCTTCTTTGATAAGGGGGAGAGACCCAATGATGAGACAGCAGAAGAGTCTAAGACTGCCAACAAAAGAAAACTTCAATTAAGATAAAATATCAAGAGTTCTACTTCAATTACAGGTTAAGTGCAACACATATATTTGCAACCAGTTATGCAATGAAGCCACAAAACCGTCACAACTGTTTTCACATGGAAAACAAGCACCCTGCATTGAAAGACAAGCCTTTGGAGTTTTTCAAAAGGAAATATGTGAACACAAAGAACAGAAGCAATTAGTGATGGTCACAACTTCATCAAATGTGTCTGCACTGAGAGCATCATTCTTAGTGGTGAACATCATTGCTAAAGTTAAAAAGTCCTTCACTCTTACTGAAGAGTCAATCCTGCCTGTTGCTAAGGACAACTTTCATGAACTTTTAGGAGAGGCTGCAGTTCAAAAGGTAGCACCGTTCCCTCTTTTGGCTAGTACCATAGCTAGATGACGGAGAAGGCAATGGCACCCCACTCCAGTACTCTTGCCTGGAAAATCCCATGGACGGAGGAGCCTGGTGGGCTTCAGTCCATGGGGTCGCTAAGAGTCGGTCATGACTGAGTGACTTCACTTTCACTTTTCACTTTCATGCATTGGAGGAGGAAATGGCAACCCACTCCAGTGTTCTTGCCTGGAGAATCCCAGGGACAGCAGAGCCTGGTGGGCTGCCATCTACGGGGTTGCACAGAGTCAGACACGACTGAAGCGACTTAACAGTAGCAGCATAGCTAGATGAATTGGTGAAACAGCAGAGGATATTGAGACACAATTGTAGGAAAGATTAATGAGTCACCGTGGTATGCAATCCAACTGAACAAGTCTACTGATGTTGACAAAAAGACAACAATGCTTGTTTCTATGAGCTATGTTTTCAGGAGGATGCACATGAGGATGTGTTGTGGGCACTTTTGTTGCCAACCAATACCACAACTACAGAACTATTTAAGTCTTTGAAATTACATATCAGGAAAACTGAATCGGTCATTTTGTGTTGGTCTGTGCACACAGTGGTTGCCATGACTGGATGGCTTTCTTGTTTCACTAGTTGACTCAAAGAGATCGCTTTTAAATGTGAGTCAATATACACTGTTATCCATAGAGAAATGCTGGCTAGCTGAAAAGTGTCACCTGAACTTAACAATGTTTGCAGGGTGTGACTAAATGATCAACTACATCACAGTGCATGCCCTTAGCTCCCATCTGTTCATACAGTTCTGTGAGGAGATGGATGCAAAGCACACACATTTCTTATGCACAAAAAAGTGAGAAGACTTTCAAAGGTAGATCACTGGCCAGAGTTTTTGACGTACAAGAGATGCTCCAGATATTTCTGGCAGCACCTTTCAGTGACACAGAAGGGATTGCAAACCTTGCTTACCTGTGTGACATACTCAACCTGCTGAATGAACTCAATCTATCTATCACTTTGGGGGAGAAGGACAACTGTGTTTAAGTCAGCAGATAAAGTGGCTGCATTGAATGCCAAACTGGAATTATGGAGGTAACAAGTGAACACTGGGGTTTTGACATGTTTCAAATATTAACAGAGATTTTGAAAGAGACTGAGCCAGGGCCTTCTTCATCCTGGCTGGTGTGTGATCACCTATTTCAGCTTTCGAAAGAGTTTGAGCATTACTTCCCAACCACGAAACAGTCTTGAACTGGAAAGGAATGGATCTGTGATCCATTTGCAAATAAGCCAGGTGAATCGACTTTATCTGTTGTAAGAGAGGATCACCTTCTTGAGATTGTAAATGATGATGATCTAAAAAGTATGTTTGAGACAATTTCAAATCTCTATATGTTCTAGATTAAAGACAGAATATCCTGAGATTGCCACAAAGCACTGAAAAGTCTGCTTCCATATTCTTTGGGAAGCAGGGTTTTCTGCAGTGACAGCAACCAAAATGTGATTGCAGAGTAGATTGGACATAAACAGCACACTTCAGGTGTCAATCTCTCCCATCACCCCAAAATGAGACTATCTAGTTGCAGAAAAACAAGCTCAGGGCTCCCACTGATTCTGCAGTATGGTGAGTTGTATAATTATTTCATTATATAGTCACAACATAATAATAAAAGAAGTAAGTACACAGTAAATGTAATGAGCTTGAATCATCTCAAAACCATCCCACCCTCCCTGGTCCATGGAAAAACTGTCTTTCATGAAACTGGTCCCTAGTGCCAAAAAGGTTGGAGACCACTGGTCTATAGGATCTCTGACATATGGTCAAAACTGTGTTAAATCTGTAGCAGGTTTAACAACAGAACTAAAATGGCTCGGGTGGGACAGGGCTGGTTGGTCCTCAAGCATTTTTCTATCAAGACATACAGGACAAATGGGATTCACAATTTAAACATAATCCTGTGGGTATCCATAGCTCTGAATATGGTGACAATCTCTCTATCACTCCTCCTTCTATAAATGTATCTACCTCTGTAAACTCAGGGCTGGGCACCCAACTGAAATCTAGCCAATCATAATATGCCATGTCAATATGCAAAGGCCTTGGCCCACAGATAACCTCATGGCTAACCAGACCAACTGGATTTCTTCCTTGAGAATGTTGAGCGGGGGGTAATTTCTGTTTTCTTTTTTGCTGGAGCTAGAAAGAGAACACCTCTCTTTCCTTTCTGATGAGGGAGTTTTAAGGACATGACACATGATTGGTAACCATGTGCCCCATTTATTTACATGGAGAGCCTGAAAGAGTGAAGCAGGTACTCAGTGAAAGCCATACAGTCAACAACTATTTATTGAACACCTACTATTCCAGGAACTAGGGATACATAAGTGAACAGGACGATTGGTATAAAGCAGAGTCTCAGTGACATCAAGTCCTTAGGGCTCTTGAGGCTAACAGGATCCCTCCTTGGATGGTGTGACCTGCTGGAGCAGAAGCTGTTACTTTCTAGCTCGTGTCCTCTGATTCTTCTCCGGGACCAAGGAGCTCACTGCTTATCTGCAATTCTCCACTTAGGGCCTCTTTCTAGCTATGGAACCACACTGGGGCCATATGCAAAGTAAGTAAAAAACCTTGGATTCAGCCCTTAACCAGTGATGGATGGGGAGTGGGTAGATAAATGCCCCAGTGCCCTTGCCTGTCAGCTGGAATAATTCTGTCTCCCAGGATAACTCTGAGGGAAGGAACCCAGTTGCAAAAGCAGTAACTTTCTTGATAACACACACTTTATTGGTTTCCTTCCCTTTATTGTCTCACTTATCCACTCCATACATGTGTTTTCCTAGGATCACTTCTAAAATAAACCACTTTCATGCAAATGTTTGCCTCACGGTCTGCTACTGGGGGAACCCAAACTATGACACCTATGAGGAACATGCTTCCAATTATGAAAACTACATTCACTCCATTGAACCCATGAAAATCCTTATTAATATTATAAACCCGGGGTTGTCAAATACATTAACACTATTCACATAATGATTTTGAGGACTTTAAATGCATCTGGTCCAAATTGAGGTGTGCTTTAACTGTACAATACACCACAGATTTCAAAGATAGCATAAAACTCTTTTTTGTCTCAATGATTTTTTCCTGTTTATTACATGCTGATGTATTTTTGACAGATAGTTTCAAAAAGGTCTTACTAATATTACTTTCACTTGTCCCTTTTAACTTTTTCACATGGTTATTGCAAATTTAAATTTATAGATGTGGCTCACTATATATTTCTGTGGACAGCACTGCTATAACCAATGGACAGAATTTAACACCACAAATTTCTCTCCCACTTAAGAAAGTAAATAAGTATCATGTTAGTATTCAAATCTTGAATGTGATCTAATTCATGAAAAGAAGTCACACACACATTTCAGAACTTTGTTATTAGTAATGTGTTACCTGTGTTACTTCCCACTGGCCCTCAGTCATATCTGCATCGTTACACTATCATATAGAGCCCTGGTGTAAAAACTGAAGCAAAACTGCTCAATGTGGGCCAATGACTTCTCTGGGGGCTCAGTGGTAAAGAATCTGCTTGCCAAGCAGTAGACTCAGGTTTGATACCTGAGTCAGGAAAATCCCCTGGAGAAGGAAACAGCAACTCACTCCAGTATTCTTGCCTGGGAAATCCCATGGGCCGAGAGGCCTGACAGGCTACAGTCCATGGGGTCACAAAAGAGAACGACTGACTGACTAAACCACATTAAGATATCATAATAAAAATGGGATTTTCAGTTATTTTGATTCCAGCCTTTTGGAAAACTAGTTCATTATTTAGATAAGTGTCCAGAAACTGCTAAGAGTTGATAAAGGTGTCCTTGGAGAAGGCAATGGCACCCCACTCCAGTACTCTTGCCTGGAAAATCCCATGGGTGGAGGAGCCTGGTAGGCTGCAGTCCATGGGGTCGCTAAGAGTCGGATATGACTGAGCGACTTCACTTTCACTTTTCACTTTCATGCATTGGAGGAGGAGATGGCAACCCACTCCAGTGTTCTTGCCTGGAGAATCCCAGGGACAGGGGAGCCTGGTGGACTGCCACCTATGGGGTCGCACAGAGTCGGACACGACTGACGCAACTTAGCAGCAGTAGCAGCAGCAGAAAAGAATATACCTAAAAAGATGAAATCCCTGTTTTCATTAGGCTCACAATCTAGAAAAAGAGTAAGTAAAAAGAAAATTACAGCAAAGTAATACAAATAATAAGATAATCAGTTCAGTAGCTCAGTCGTGTCCAACTCTTTGAGACCCCATGAATCGCAGCATGCCAGGCCTCCCTGTCCATCACCAACTCCCGGAGTCTATCCAAACCCATGTCCATCAAGTCAGTGATGCCATCCAGCCATCTCATCCTCTGTCATCCTCTTCTCATCCCACCCCCAATCCTTCCCAGCATTAGGGTCTTTTCTAATGAGTCAACTCTTCACGTGAGGTAGCCAAAGTATTGGAGTTTCAGCTTCAACATCAGTCCTTCCAATGAAGACCCAGGACTGATCTCCTTTAGGATGGACTGGTTGGATCTCCTTGCAGTCCAAGGGACTCTCAAGAGTCTTCTCCAATACGAAAGTTCAAAAGCATCAATTCTTCGGCACTCAGCTTTCTTTACCGTCCAACTCTCACATCCATACATGACCACTGGAAAAACCATAGTCTTGACTAGATGGACCTTTGTTGGCAGTGTAATGTCTCTGCTTTATAATATGCTGTCTAAGTTGGTCATAACTTTCCTTCCAAGGAGTAAGCGTCTTTTAATTTCATGGCTGCAATCACCATCTGCAATAAGATAATATAAACATACAAATATATTCATTCTCACCTATTAAATTAGCAATACTTTTTAAAAAACAGAACTAACTAATACAATTATGTAAAGTTTAAAAATAAAATAAAATTTTAAAAAAAAAACAGAATTAGTTCAGTTCAGTTGCTCAGTCGTGTCCAACTCTTTGCGACACCATGGACTGCAACATGCCAAGCCTCCCTGTCCCTCGCCAACTCCCAGAGTTTACCCAAACTCATGTCCACTGAGTTGCTGATGCCATCCAACCATCTCATCCTCTGTTGTCCCCTTCTCCCACCTGCAATCTTTCCCAGGATCAGGGTATTTTCAAATGAGTCAGTTCTTCACATCAGGTGGCCAAAGTGTTGGAGCTTCAGCTTCAACATCAATCCTTCCAATGAACACTCAGGACTGATCTCCTTTAGGATGGACTGGTTGGATCTCCTTGAGGTACAAGGGAATTCAAGAGTCTTTTCAAATATCACAGTTCAAAAGCATCAGTTCTTCAGTGCTCAGCTTTCTTTATAGTCCAACTCTCACATCCATACATGACTACTGGAAAAACCATAGCCTTTAGTAGATGGACATTTGTTGGCAAAGTAATGTCTCTGATTTTTAATATACTGTCTAGTTTGGTCATAACTTTCCTTTCAAGGAGTAAGTGTCTTTTAATTTCAAGGCTGTAGTCACCATCTGAAGTGATTTTGGAGCCCCCCAAAATAAAGAAGGCAATGACACCCCACTCCAGGACTCTTGCCTGGAAAATCCCATGGATGGAGGAGCCTGCTAGGCTGCAGTCCATGGGGCCACTGAGAGTTGGACACGACTGAGCGACTTCAATTTCACTTTCACTTTCATGCATTGGAGAAGGAAATGGCAACCCACTCCAGTGTTCTTGCCTGGAGAATCCCAGGGACGGGGGAGCCTGGTGGGCTGCCGTCTATGGGGTCGCACAGAGTCAGACACGACTGAAGTGACTTAGCATAGCAAAATAAAGTCAGCCACTGTTTCCAGTTTCCCCATCTATTTTCCATGAAGTGATGGAACTGGATGCCATGATCTTAGTTTTCTGAATGTTGAGCTTTAAGCCAACTTTTTCACTCTCCTCTTTCACTTTCATCAAGAGGCTCTTTAGTTCTTCTTCACTTTCTGTCATAAGATCATCTGCATATCTGACATTACTCTATTTCTCCCGGCAATCTTGATTCCAGCTTGTGCTTTATCCAGCCCATCCCACGCTAATTAAAAGTGTGATAGGCACTGTAATCTACTATTGGTAAACTATAAATTAGAATAGCCTTTTCAGTTAATAATTTGACAATATTTATTAAAAGCCTTAAATTGTTCACCTTCTTTTACCCAATAGGGTGTTTACCTACAAGATGATGAAGGCAAAAAAGTCACTTAGAGAAAATTGTTTATGCACAACTTTATTTATATACAAATGTTTCTCAGAGCAATGATTATTATTAAGTTATAATAGAATTTAGAAACACCCTAACTTCCAAGTTTAGCAACAGCAACATGATTAAATAAATTAGGAATTATTTTTAAATAAGTGCTTTTGAACATCTATCACACATCACATACCCTTCAAAGAACTAAGAATCAATGGCTTACAAAACATGTAAGGTTTATCTTCTCACAGTGTTTACATTGAATTCATAGGAGATAGACAGTAAACAAGTTAATGAATGAACAAGATAGTATCAGAAGTGCTGACTCATTGGAAAAAACCCTGATGCTGGGAAAGATTGAGGGCAGGGGGAGAAGGAGACAACAGAGGATGAGATGGTTGAATGGCATCACCGACTCAATGGACATGAGTTTGGGTAAACTCCGGAAGTTGGTGATGGACAGGGAAGCCTGGTGTGCTGCGATTCATGGGGTCACAAAGAGTCGGACACGACTGAGTGACTAATCTGAACTGATGAAGAACAAGAAGTGAGACTAGGTGGAGATGGCTGACAAGCCCTGATTTTAATTGGGTAGTCAAGAAGGCTACTCAGATGAGAAACAGCCAAAACATGAAAACCAAGGAGTCAGTCTTCTATAAACCTGGGAGCAAAAATAAAAAAAACTAAAAAAACCAAAAATGTAAAAAAATGAAAAACAGTCCTTGGTATTGGATAAGATAACTTAGGTGAGTGTAGATTAAAAAAAGGAAAGGGAGACTTCCTTTTGCATCTGTCAGAGGAGGCAAACTGCCACCCCCAAGACTGGGGAGGCCCACAGGTGAAAAGAGGAAGTTGAGGCTTCTCAGGGTGAAACCAAGGGAGCCTGCGCTTGGAGAGGAAACCAGAGCCATAACTGAAAAACTGCTGGAGGCTCCGTGTGAACAATCTGAGAGTAAAAACCCCAGGGGGACCTGCTAATGAAGGGACTCAAAATACTGTGAACCTTACCTCCAGGAGTTTCACTGGGATCCTACAGGAAATACCAGGGAAAGTCCCCTCAGCCTTCCTGCTGGGAGTGGGGGATGGGGAGGAGCCAATTTGAAATAATCAGAACACTCAGTCTTCTGAAGAAGGCCTTTCCCAGGGGAAAACTAGTACTAGAGTCTAATCCTCTAGAGTATTAACTGAGACAACTGACCTGGGGAAGGGAATACCCAGTTCCAGCTGGCTTGAGTTATTCTGTCCATATAAGAGGAGGGGTGGGGGAGAGAAAAATGAGAAACACTTGTGAGGTTTACAGTCCAGAGGAAGAGGCTCACTGAGGAGCTGAGACATAATCATGGGATCTGCCTGCCCTCACACCTCACCTCCTCATTACTAAAACCCACTTATAGCAGTGCCTTTAATCCAGGACATCATGTCTACATTTCAAGAAAAAGTTACAAGGCACAGCAAAGGCAAAAGAAAAAAAAATTTTTTTTGAAGAGACAAAGCATCATCGGAACCAGACATAGCAGGGATGTTGGAAACATCAGACCAGAAGTAAGCCAGAAAGAAAAACACCAATACAGCATACTAACGTATATATATGGAATTTAGAAAGATGGTAATGATAACCCTAAAAGCGAGATAGCAAAAGAGACACAGATGTATAGAACAGTCTTTTGGACTCAGTGGGAGAAGGCGAGGGTGGGATGATTTGAGAGAATAGCACTGAAACATGTATATTATCATATGTGAAATAGATCGCCAGTCCAGGTTCAATGCATGAGATAGGATGCTCAGGGCTGATGCACTGGGATGACCCAGAGGGATGGGATGGGGAGGGAGTTAGGAGGGGAGTTCAGGATGGGGAACACATGTACACCCATGGCTGATTCATGTCAATGTATGTCAAAACAACTACAATATTGTAGAGTAATTAGCCTCCAATTAAAATTAAAAATAAAAAAATAAAAGCAACTCTGGCTTCCCCAGTGACTCAGTGGTAAAGAATCTGCCTGCCAATGCAGGAGACCTGGGTTCAATCCCTTGGTCAGGAAGATCCCCTGGAGAAGAAATTGGCAATCCACTCTAGTATTCTTCCCTGGGAAATCCTATAGACAGAGAAGCCTGGTGGGCTACAGTCCATGGGGTCACAAATGAGTTGAACATGACTGAGTGACTAAACAACAATGACAATAACATGATTAATATACCAAGGGCTCTAAAGGATAAAGTATACAGCATGCAAAAATAGATGGGCAATAGAATCAGAAAGATGTAGATTCTAAGAAGGAACAAAGAAGAGATGCTAGAAATAAACAGCAGTGTAACAGAAAAGAAGAAAAAACCCTACAACTATGCTTATTATTTTCAAATTAAAAAAAAACATTTTGTCTATAAAGGAATAAAGATAAGAATTGTATCCAATTCTACTCAGAAACCATTCAAAACAAGGAGAGAGTAGAGTGAAAAAGTTTTAAATGTTGAGAGAAAACAAAAAAACCACCAATTTAGAATTCTATAGTTTGTGAAATGATTTTCAAAAGTAAAGGAAAAATGAATACTTCTTCAGACAAACAAAAATTGGGAAAGGAGTATGACAAGGCTGTATAATGTCACCCTGCTTATTTAACTCATATGCAGAGCATCATGCAAGGTGCCAGACTAGATAAAGCACAAACTGGAATCAAGATTGCCAGGAGAAATATCAATAATTTCAGATATGCAGTTGAAGCCTAGTGTGCTGCAGTCCATGGGGTCACAAAGAGTCACACACGACTGAGCAACTGAACTGAACTGATGATGATACCACTGTAGATGCACAAAGCAAAGAGTAACTAAAGAGGCTCTTGATGAGGGTGAAAGACAAGAGTGAAAACTCTGGCTTAATG